>NW_027460878.1:0-161937 GCF_037038515.1 Microtus pennsylvanicus | reverse complement strand
TAATAAATGAGACAACCATGATTTACAACCAGCCAAAAGACCCACTTCCCCATCAAAGACCTCTAACATGCTGCCCAAGGGGCCATTACAGGGTCACAACCTGTGTGCCATGAAAGTATAATAATTCTAGGACAGCTGCATTTTTCAGTTTTTAAAAAAGCAGTTTATAGTCAATGTCCCCTATACTGTTTGAGGTGGACTTGAATCCTGTCTGTAGCCCCACAGAGCATTACCCTTGCTATCCTCTTGGTTAACCGCCATAAATTTTTGGATTAAAAGTATGCTGCACCACAGAGTTCTAAAATTACCACTTTGAGTCTTATCGTGGTGGTGTCCATTGCAATAACAATAAAAGGATTTGTGTGTGGAGCATGGCTTCTCCCTTCAGACCTGAAGTGTAGGAACAGTATACTGTGTACACTGGAAGGGGGAAAAACTGGACAATAACTAGATCACAGAATGAAGTTTAAGGGAGTGAGCTTCAGGGGTATCCATTACAAAGAAGGACCTGATTGACATAGTGTGTGACTTTTGGTGTGATTTCCCATCATACATTAATTTCTTGCATGTGAATAAAGACAGACACCAGTGGGTGTGCAGTTTAAGGAGGATAGCTTGAACAACTACATATTTAGTTTCCAATTAGTGAACTCTCCCATGCAGGTATATTTAATCCTGGTTGACACCGTGAATTCAGCTCAGATGTTTGAGACACAGGCCATTGGCTGTAACTCCATGTGTCAGCTTACAGCACTCAGAAGCTAACATTTTACATGGGACAAAGTCATGCTTTCTCTTACTAATGGCATTCTCCCTACCAGGGAAGTGCCTACTCTGTTTCAAAGTCATTATAACTTATCGAAAATCCAAAAAACAAAAAGAAAAAAAGAAAAACAAAGTCAGTATAACTAAGTGTTCAATTATTTTTTATTATTTTAAGAAATCAATTAATGGTTGTCATATTTTAGATTTCATTTTCTTCAAAGGCATAACTGCTATAATCTTGTATTTTCTAATGTTTCCCAGGTTTTGAATTTCATTTTTAAGAGCTGTTTATTCATTCATCTTTTTATTTATTTCAGATTAGAGCAGTGATTCTCAACCTGGTGGGTTATGACTCATTTTGGTGGATCAAATGAACCTATCACAGGACAGGCCTAAGACCATCAAAAAGTACAGATATTTATATTATGATTCATAATAGCAAAAATATAGTTATGAAGTAGTAGTGAAAATTGTTTTATAGGTGGGGAGAATACTACATCATGAGTAACTGTATTAAAGAGTCATAGCACTAGGAAGATTGCGAAAAACTGGTTTAGATCAGTGTCTCCTGTAGCTCGGGCTTGCATCATACTATGTAACTGAGAATTGCTATGAACTCCTAATCCTGCCTCTGCTACCTAGTGCTGCAAAAACAGTCCAGCAACTCCTACCATGCTGGACCTTGACTGGTCTGTGTGAAGGAGAAATAGATCAGTGAATGAGTATACTCCAACTTCTTTAGATTTTATTGTGAATTTACAAGTGAAGTAGGACCTGTGTAATAACTGAGTTCACGGACCAATTCTAAAGCCAGTATCGTCACATCAGAAAAAGGGATGGGAAAGAAGGAAGGTAAAAGCTTTCCTACTGTGACAGTAGTTGACATTAGCAGTGAGTAGTGAGGTAATCACTTTTAAATGTTCCATAAATGTGCTGACTGGCCATTTCATGGGTCCACAGACCATGCATACAAGAATCTATATAAAGAAATTAACTTATTAAAGCAAATTACTGTAGTTACAGTAGTTCAAGTAAAATAGAAGAGCTGGATAAAATGGTGTGGCCCTGCCTACCATGATTTATTTTCTAGGTTTAAGATGTATACTGTGAGAGAAATGATGTGAGTAGCACTTCGTGTGCTCTGATACAAATCCCTGGTCTCTGGGGCACATGACCATAAAATCTGTTTCAACTTTTTAACAGAATTTTTCAGGATTATAAATACATTATTTCCACTATCTCTTTCCTGCCTCTATGCCCTCCCATAGACCCTTTGTTGTGTTCTAATTCTCATGGCTTCTTTTTGTTTAATAACAATTACTGTTTGTGACCTGTGTTTGTTTGCAAGACCTCCCAGCTATGAAGTAAGGGGTTGGCTACTCTGGACCTTGAGTGTGTAATGGAAAGTGTACATATAGGACCATGTGCCTTGGAGGAGGAACAGGAAGTGCTCTGGGAAAATGGAAGATTTTACTAAACTACAAAATTTCCAGATTAGTATCTTGTCTGACCATAGTGTGGAAGGACAAACCTGGAGGATTTTTGCTTTCTAAGACATTTGATTTCTGCTCTCCCAGTAGGGTAACTGCCAATGTCTGGAAGCCCAGCTGGGTGGTCCTAGCTAATGAGGGACTCTGGTTGGCAATTAGGAGCACCAGCAGGAGATAGTTTACAGGTTCTTTCCAGTATTGTATCCACATTCTCTTGCCTGTTCCCAAGACTTACCACAATCCCTCAGTGTCTTCTAATTCATGGCCCACTTGTCTTTAATAGCAGTTGTAAATGTGACCTGTGTTTGGCTGCAAGATTTCCCAGGTATGAGGCAATGGGTTGGCTGCAGTGCACATTGAGTGTGTAATAGGATGTGCACACAAAAGACCCTGTGCTTTGGATGAGGAACAGGATATGCTCTTTGAAAGTGGAGGATTATCTACTAAATTACTAACTTTCTATCTAGGGCCCTGACCACTGGGCTGGAAGGACAGAACAGGAAGTACTGTGCTATCTGAGTCATTTGATCTTTGATCACCCAGTAGGGGAGCTGACAATATTCTGAGGCCAAGATGAATGGCCCTAGCCAAGGAGAGATTCTCGAAAGTCTTAGCAATCAGGTATAATAGTGGCAGGTTTCTTGCAGGTTCTTTTCAGGATTCTTTTCTACTTTTATTGAAGTGAGTTTTTTTAACTATACTATTTTGTTTTTTAAAGATTTATTTATTTTTATTTTGCATACAAACATCTGCCTCCATGTATGCCCACATGTCAGAAGAGGGCACCAGATCTCATTACAGATGGTTGTGAGCCACCATGTGGTTGCTGGGAATTGAACTCAGGACCTCTGGAAAAGCAGTCAGTGCTCTTAACCACTGAGCCATCTCTCCAGCCCTAGGAATACCACAAGCTATGCCATGGTGAGTATAGGGTGTTCAGAGAAGGTCTGTTGAACTGTCATTTCTGCTGGGATT
The DNA here is from genome assembly GCF_037038515.1 of Microtus pennsylvanicus. Taxonomy (NCBI): domain Eukaryota; kingdom Metazoa; phylum Chordata; class Mammalia; order Rodentia; family Cricetidae; genus Microtus; species Microtus pennsylvanicus. Next base: position 158,707 of record NW_027460878.1, on the reverse strand, counting down.
TGGATGGACCATGAGCCAGGCTGTGGTTCTGTTGCCCTATGTAATGACCTGGGCAGTGGTCGTTGTCCTCTGTGCCTCCCTGTATATGGATTTCCTGGGAAGAGGGACACTCTGCAGCCCCGGCAAGGTAGAATATTATACTTGTAATATCACTGTCCAGTGTACACACAGAGTCATGCTTTTGGTGTGCAGTGGGAAGACAGATTTGAAAACTTATAGTTTTATTTCTAGAAGTTCTGAATATTACATTCTACTTTCAAGTTTGTCTTATAAATGTTTCAAATAATTTAAAAGCTGGCAGAACTATGGTGATGTTGACTGTCTTTTAGCAATACATGATTAAAATGTTTCTAATTTGTCTGATACTACTAGCCACAATGATGTCATTCAGTGATATTTAGTTCCAGGTGACAAAAAGAGTTTCTGAGCTGCAGAGGTTTCTTAGGTGTGTATGGTGTTGGGCAGGTAGATAGGGCAGAATCTATATCTTGTGCCATAATCCATGTGACAGGAAGCAGAAATTATACTATATTGCTTTGGTATTGGGCATCAGTGAGACTGGGTTTACCTGAAAACATAACAAGACCGAAGGAGAGGTCTCTAGAGCATGGGGCCTCGCTGTTTGGAACAAATACCAGTAGCTGTAGGGTCAGAAAGAAGAGTTTATGGGTCATTTTGAGGTAGTTTTGCGAAAATTGTGAAGTCTTTATTTATTTAATTTCTCTACACATAGAATCATAGGTAGGTGAGTAACATTTTTTAAGATCACATGTCTTCTAAGTTTTCTTTGGTCTTTTTATTAATAGTTAATGATATTTTTCTGCCTATTCTCTCTTCTTTTTCTCTCCATCTCCTTTATTCTTTCTCAAATATTGTACACATTCTTGATTGTTGTTGCTTTTTCCGCCCAAGACAGGGTTTCTCTGTAGCTTTGGAGCCTGTCCTGGAACTTGCTCTGTAGACCATCTGACTTTGAACTCACAAAGATCCACGTGTCTCTGCCTCCCGTGTGCTGAGATTAAAGTGTGCATCACCACAACCCAGCAAGAATTCATATTATGTCAATTTGTGTACTATTTTTTCATAATCCCACTGATTACTCTGGGTGTTTCCACTATGAATATAACTTTGTAATCAGTTTTCCTGTTATAAATTGTTTTGCATTGTCATTTTAATGTATTTATCATGCAAATTTACCACACACATCATCTTAATTTTGATGCATCATGTTTCCAAGGGTCATTTATTTACTTCTTTATTTATTTTGGTTTTGTTGCTATTATTGTTAATCTGAGAGACTTTTGGTTTATTTGATAAAAGCCATTATGGATGTTGGCAGATGGCTCATCACATACTCATTTTGGAGAAGACCTATGTTCAGATACCTAACTCAAGTTGTTAGGCTCATAACTCTTCCATTTCAGATCCAAAGCATCTGAACCCTTCTTTTTTGTATGTCACCTGCATACATATGGAAGATATTCTAACTCATGTAAAATATATGCAAAAAATAAAAATAAACTTGTTTTCAAAAGTACTTTTGACTTATAAAGCAATTAAAGTAAAACAAGTTGCTTTAGGTGTACACTGATTCTTTAAAAAATCTGTTATCTTGCATTTTGTTTAAAAATGTTTTCATTTCCTCACCCTGATTGCAGACTTACAGGCAATTATCAATCATGGGATACAAATGGTGTCTAAGTGACCCTAGGAGACATCCTATTCCTTACTATAAGATAATGAGATCCTTTTAGTAGTCAAAACTATTTTCTACAAAGTTAAGACATGAGAAGGTTTCAAGGGAATCTCTCCAATTTTGGTGGAACATCCCTCCTCACCCAAGCCATTTTTTGTTATTGTTAAAGGAGAGAGAACTGAAGTCTATAGGATGAGTGCTGGTCAGTGATTTCTTAGAGTTTGATTTTGGTTAAAATCTTGTAGTTTTTATTTAAAGGAGCACAATATGTCTTTGTGTCTTTGTCATCTATGTTATTGATTTTATTAATTGTTATTTAAGAATATTCTTCATTTCTGGAAAATAATGGTCTCACTAACTTTGTATTCAAAAAATTTCTCATGTTATTAGTTCCTTGAGTTTTTATTGGTTTGGGAAGTTTCTGTGGAGAGACAGTACTAGTTTTTTCTTCTTTATCTTATATGTTTGCCATTTTCCATTTTCTGGCATATCTATCTTCATGTTTGTGTTTTTGCTGGTCAAGTGACTGATGCTATTAGTACATTGCCTTTAGATCTTTAAAATATTTTTGTATAATATTGTCTTTTTCTCTTAATTAGCCTCAGCTATCAGCATGACATAGCTTAGAGTGATCTGAGAAAACACCAATTAGGGTATTCCTAGATCAGAATGTCTGATTAAATTGTCTGAGAGAGATTGTGTTGGTTTTGATTGATATGGGAAGGTTTTTCCACTGTGTTGGCAATATCCCTGAGCAAGCAGCTCTGGGATAGATAGAAGAGCTAGCTAAGCACAAGACACTGACAAAACAAGAGAGAAAGCCAGAAAATAATGGTTCCACATGTTTTGCCTTTAGCTATTATTTTTAGCTTGAGTATCCGCTTTAAGCTCCCATAATTAAGAATTGTGAAATAGGGTTAACAACCAAATAAACTTACTCATTACCTGAGTTGCTTTTGATTAGATAATGTAATAGCAGCAACAGAGAAGAAAGTTGGAACAAAAATGGGACTCAAGTGCTGCAAAAGACTTTGGAATGTTGACTGTTATAAGAATGCTACAGATATCATAAAACTGAACAAAAAGCCTAATCAGCTGTTCTTTTGGGACCTAGAAGATGGAAATGTTGAGAGTAATGGCAGAGAGTGGAGGTCAAAGTCATAAAATTTTTGTGGGTTGTAAGCTCTGCAGGGAACCATGGAGTTGGCCTGACCTAACTTCCTTGAGAGACCTGTGTCATAGGTTTTTCAGTTCCAGTTGAATTCCCTCAGATAGTGAAACGTTCAGGCTGATTTGTGTTTCTTTGTATGATCCCTTAGTAGTCAAGGAATCATGAAAGTTTAACATGACAATTCAATTTAAACATTAATCTTGTGTACACTGTATAGCTTGCAAATTTTATTATATCCTGGTGTATACAGGTGCCTAGGCTTGCAATAATTATAAAAAATTATTTTAATTACAAGACTGCTTAGCCAATAGCTTAGGCTTTTTATTAAGTAACTCTTACATCTAAAATTAACCTATTTCTATTAATCTTTGTGTCATCACATGACTGTGGCCTACCAGTAAGGTTCCATCCAGCATCTTTCTCCTTCGGCAGCTACATGGCATCTCCCTGACTCTGTCTTCTTTTCTCCTTTATCTCTGCTTGGAATTTCCACTTGTTCTATTCTGTGAAGCCATAAGCCCAAAGTAGCTTCTTTATTAACCAATGGTAATAAAACATCTTCATAGCATACAGGAGGAATCGCACATCACCTCCTATTTTCTGTCTAAATAAAAAGGAAGGTTTCGATTTTGACATAACAAGATTACATATAATGAAACCATTATCCAGCAAGAATTAGAGTTACAATATTTAGTCCCTTTACACTTGGCAAGTTAAGAAAAATACTATATCATCTATTCCATCTTTTTGAGTCTAAGGTTTTATGTCTAATCTATTTTTTATAATTATAAAACTGTCTCTTTCTTCAACTCCATCAAAGAATCCAGAAGGATATACTACTACCTAAGTAAACAGGAAGTACGTTGTAAGCAACTTCTAAAACTCTAGAATTGACAAAGACATCTTGCTGCCTGGACAGTCACCCAAAGTTCTTCTGTAACAGTGGGACATCCATCTCCAGCCTATAGGCCCATAGTGTCTGGCAGACTTTTCCATGAAGCAGGAAATTTCAAAGACAGTTCTGCCTATATTGGCAGTTTGTTAGTCACCTTTTTTTGTGGATCCTGCAGAATGTCTGGCAGACTCTTGCATGGAGCAGGAACTTTGAATGACTTTCTCACCTTCTTTAGGCAACTTTAGCAGTCATTTTTCTGTGGGTCCTGAGTGTCCAGTTTATAAAACATACCATGAAGCAATTGCAGCAGAAGTTTCTTACCCAAATGGCTAGTCACATTGAAGGCAAATTCCATAATGAGATTCTTTAATGCCCATCAACCTCTCTGAAATAATATGTGCTGCCAGAGGCAGATGTGGCTCACTGTCATGAAAAGTCCTAAGTTTTTAAAACATTTTAAATGCCATATTATGTATGTCTTTGAAAGATTTAAAGAATACTTATCCCATCTGAAATATATCTTTGTACTTCTAGAAAGCCTAACATGACTAAAAGTTTAACTGTTATAAAAGACAATCTATTAATTTGTATTTCTTTTTATTTATTTTATTGAAAAAAATTCTGCCTTCTCCCCACCTCCCATTTCCCTCCCCCTCCTCCCCCTTCTTCCCCTCCTCTCTCCCTACCCCCACGCCCCTCCCCCTCTCCAGTCCAAAGAGCAGTCAGGGTTCCCTGCCCTGTGGGAAGTCCAAGGTCCCCCCCCCTCCATCCAGGTCTAGGAAGGTGAGCATTCACACAGGCTAGGCTCCCACAAAGCCAGTTCATGCAGTAGGATCAAAACCCAGTGCCATTTTCCTTGGCTTCTCATCAGCTCTCATTGTCCGCCATGTTCAGAGAGTCCGGTTTTATTCCATGCTTATTCAGTCCCAGTCCAGCTGGCGTTGGTGAGCTCCCAACAGATCAGCCCCACTGACACAGTGTGTGGGTGCACCCCTTGCAGTCCTGACTCCTTGCTCATGTTCTTCCTCCTTCTCCTCCTCATTTTGACCTTGGGACCTCAGTCCAGTGCTCCAATGTGAGTCTCTGTCTCTATCTCCAACCATCACCAGATGAAGGTTCTATGGTTATATGCAAGATATTCATCAGTATGGCTATAGGATAGGGCCATTTCAGGTTCCCTCTCCTCAGTTGCCCAAGGAACTAACTGGTATGACCACTGTATCCCTAATCTCTCCAAGACCTTTATCATAAACGGATGTTGAATTTTGTCAAATGCTTTTTCACCATCTAATGAAATGATCATATGGCTTTTTCTTTCAGTTTATTTATATGCCGGATTACAGTGATAGATTTTCATATGTCAAACCAGTTCTGCATACCTGGGATGAAGCCTATTTGATCATAATGGATAATTTTTCTAATGTGTTCTTGGATTCGGCTTGCCAGCATTTTATTGAGAATTTTTGCATCGATGTTCATGAGTGAGATTAGCCTGTAATTCTCTTTCTTGGTTGAGTCTTTGTGTCATTTTGGTATCAGGGTAACTGTAGCTTCATAAAAGGAATTTGGCAATGACTCTTCTGTTTCTACATTGTGAAATACATTAAGGAGTATAGGTATTAGGTCTTCTTGGAAGTTCTGGTAGAATTCTGCATTGAAACCCTCTGAACCTGGGATTTTTTTGGTAAGGAGGTTTTTGATAACAGCTTCTAATTCTGCACAACTCTCGGTCTATTTACATTGTTCACCTGGTCCTGGTTCAACTTTGGTATATGGTACTTATCTAAAAAAATGTCCATTTCTTTTACATTTTCCAATTTTGTGGCATACAGGCTTTTGTAGTAAGATCTAATGATTCTCTGAATTTCCTCTGTGTCTGTGTTTATGTCCCTCTTTTCATTCTGATCTTAATTTGCATGTTCTCTCTCTGTCGTTTAACTAGTTTGGATAGGGATTTATCAATCTTGATTTTTTCTCCAAGAACCAGCTTTTTGTTTCATTGATTCTTTGGATTTTTTCTGTGTTTCTATTTTGTTGATTTCAGCCCTCAGTTTGATTATTTCCAGTCTTCTACTCCTCCTAGGTAAGTCTGTTTCATTTTTTCTAGAGCTTTCAGGTGGGCTGTTAAGTCTCCAATGTTTGCTTTCTCCATTTTCTTTTTTTTTTTCTTTTTTGAGACAGGGTTTCTCCGTAGCTTTTTGGTTCCTGTCCTGGAACTAGCTCTTGTAGACCAGGCTGGCCTCGAACTCACAGAGATCCGCCTGCCTCTGCCTCCCGAGTGCTGGGATTAAAGGCGTGTGCCACCACCGCCCGGCTCTCCATTTTCTTTAAGTGGGTATTTAGTGCTATGAACTTTCCTCTTAGCACTGCTTTCATAGTGTCCCATAGGTCTGAGTATGTTGAAAGCCTCTAGAAGACACATTTATTAAAACACTATGCTTGCCTGGCCTCCCTTGCTTACTCGGGCATCATCTGGCCTTTCTGTTGTGTGTATTCATCACTGCCTGTGGGCTGCATAGGTAGAGGCAGATTTGGGGTTTCCTGGAATAAGCCTTAAATCAGTAGAGGCTTAGACTGATCATCTTCTCTAAGTCCATGATGAGGAAACCTCACCTCCTGTTCCCCAGCAGCTGCCACCGGAGCCTGAACCCCTCCCTCCTCTTCATCCCCTTATGATGGCAGTGCTTTCTCTAAGCTTTCCAAGCTGTGACTGTCCAACTGGAACATGAGTAATAAAATCTTGGAGAAATTGGGGATATTATATTATATTATATTATATTATATTATATTATATTATATTCCTTTCTAGGACTGGTTTCTATAGCAGCTAGTATGGCTACTGGGATTAAAGGTGTGTGTTACCACTGCCTGGTCAGTAAGACTGACCAATGGGGCTGTTTTACTCTTTGAACTTCAGGCAAGCTTTATATATTACAACATAAATGAAATGCCACTACATCCAATACAGGATGAGCCTGTCTTCCCAAAACTACTTCAACTGCCTGCAGCTGTTCCTGGGCTAGGCTTTTATGTCAATGAGCTGTGTGTCTGGGAAGAACTTTTGTCACAGGAACATAGTCTAGGCTTGTATCCATGGTCTCTTAGTGTCTGCAGTACATCTATCTAGGACCTTCTGGCTTTCATGGTTTCCATAGAGAAGTCAGGTGTAAGTCTAATAGGTTTACCTTTTTAAGTAATTTGACCTTTTTCCTTTGCAGCTCTTAATATTCTTTCTTTATTCTGTATGTTTTGAGTTTTAATTCTTATATGGAGATTTTTTTTTTATCCAGTCTATTTCTCTATGGTTCTTGAACCTTCATAGGAATAACTTTCTTTAGGTTGGGAAAGTTTTCTTCTATAATTTTATTAAATATATATTCTGGACCGTTAATCTGTACTTCTCCTTCTTCTACCCCTATTATTCTTTGATTTGGTCATTTTATTGTGACCCAGATTTCCTGAATGTTTTGTGATGAGAATTTGTTGGATTTGCTGTTTTCTTTGATCAGTGCATTTATTTTCTCTGTGGTATCATCAGTGTCTGAGATTCTTTCTTCTATCTCTTGTATTCTGTTGGTAATACTTGTCTCAGTAGTTCCTGTTCGTTTACCCAGATTTTCCATCTCCTGCCTTCCTTGGTTTGATTTTCTTCATTACCTCCATTTCATTCTTCAAGTCTTGAACCGTTTCCCTTACCTGTTTGATTGCTTTTTCTTGTTTCTCTTGTTTTTCTTGGGTATCTTGGAGAGATTTATTCATTTCCTCTACCTTTTTGTTTGTCATCTCTATTTCTTTAGGGCAGTTTTTCACCTCCTGTTTAAGGTCCTCTATTATTTTCATATAGTTCCATTTAAAGTCGATTTCTTCTATTTCTTCTGGAGTAGGGTGTTCAGTTCTTCTTGTTTTGCGATCCCTGGATTCTGGTGATGTCATGTTGCCTTTCAGGTTGTTGGAGGAATTCTTGCATTGGTGCCTGCCCATCACTTCCTTCAAATGGAGCCAGGAGAGGCCTGGTGTCTTGGTTCAGTCTTTGCTGTGACTGAATCTCTGGGTGGATCTCCTCAGTGTAGAAGCAGGAACTGTTCCTGTCTGTATGGAAGTCCTCAGCACCATCCAGATGGAATTCCTCAGCACTGAAACAGGGAAGCCTGGTAGCCTAAAGACCCACGGACAGAAGGGCTAACGTGGGAAGCAGGGCGGGGTCGAATAGAACACAGGAGACCCTGCAGCACAAGGTGAAAGTGCCCTCGCTCCCTTGCAGGGGACCTTCAGGCCTGCCTGATAGGCAGGCATTCACCCCTCTGGTTGGGTAGCCTTGGTGCAGGAGCAGGAAACTATTCCTGAGCCAAGGATCTTGCAGACAACAGGGCAGGCTTGGGGGGGGGGTCTAATTTGTATTGCATCTTTAAATGAGCTGCACAAATATAATACCTTAAACAAGAACATATATATATATAAACAAAATTGACCTTAAATTTTTATCAATAGGTCAAAATCTATGCAAATGCAAAGTATTATCTCTATTTCATGGCTCCTTTAAATGTAAACAAATGTTTATAAACAATATTTGGGAATTTGGTAGTAGTTCTCTCCATACTCCTTCCTACTTTTTGTTTGTAGGGATCTCTGCATGGGCTTGCATCAGCCCCTGGAAGAAGCCTCTTTAATAACAATTAAGCTAAACAGCAATCTATGATAATAGCAGAAAATAGTTATGAATCATTTCATTGATATTTTTTCTTGGTCAACTGTATTTGGTTCTACCCTTGTTCTCTGAGCCATTCAAGTTCCAGCTCCTGGCCATGTAGGCAGTGTCAGTTATGGACTTCCTCTCACAGTATGAGCTTCAAGTTAGACCAGTCATCTATTGGCCACTAAGCAAGTTCTGAGTCACCAGTGCCCCAGCGTATCTTGCAGGTAGTACAAGTGTGGGTTGAATGTTTTGTGGTTGGCTTGGTGTCACAGTTCCACTGGTAGCCTTATGTGGTTACAGAAGATGGCTAGTTCAACCTCCTCTTGCATACTAGGAGTCCTCACTAGGGTTACCTTTATAGGTTCCAGAAAGTTTTCGCTACACTGTTTCCACATCCCCTGTTAAAAGTTCCCCTATTCCAGTTATCTCTCCCTGTCTTCTCCCCACCTGTCTTTTTTTCACTCACCTGATCCTTCCTGTTCCCATCCCCACCTGCCTCCAGTGCACCCATAAAATCTGTTTTATTTCTTCTTACCAACGAGATGCATTCATCTCCCGTAGAGCTGTTCTTGTTACTTAGCCTTTCTGTGTCTATGGAGTGTACTGTGATTAACTGTGATTACTGTGATTATACTTTAACTGGTAATATCCACCCATAAGTAAATACATGCCATGTTTATCTATGTGATTCTGTGTTTCCTCACCTAGGATATTAAAGAACTCAAGAAACTAGACAACAACAAACCAAATAATCCAATTATAATGGGGAACACCTCTAAACAGAATTCTCAGTAAAGGAATCTAAAGTGACTGAGAAACACCTGAAGACATGTTCAACATCCTTAGCCATTAGGGAAATGAATATCAAAACTACTTTGAGATTTCATCTTACAAGTCTTAGAACTGTTAAGATCCATAACACAAGTGACAGCTAATGCTGGCAAGGGGATTCATTGCTGTTGCAAGTGCAAACTTGTACAGCCAATGTGGAAATTAATATGCAGTCCTCAGGAAATTGGGAGTCAATCTACCTCAAGACCAATGTATACCACTCTTGAACATATACCCAAAAGATCCTACCACAAGGACATTTGCTCAACTGTGTTCATGGTGGCTTTGTTCATAAAAGCCATAAACTACTATATCTGGGAGAGATTGTGTTGATTGATGATTGATGTGTGATGGCTCCTCCACTGTGGGTTGCAATATCTCTAAGAAAGTGGGCTTGGGATACAAAAGGCACCAATCTGACTAGGCAAGAGAGAAAGCCAGGAAACAATCTTTGTCCATGTATTTTTGCCTTCAACTATTAGCTTGCTTTTCTATCCTAGGCTCCCAAAATGATGAAGCCAAAATACCCCCACTCATTGCCTGAGCTGCTTTTCATTAAAAGATTTAATCAGAGCAACATAAATGCAAGTTAGAACAAAAATGGAAAACCAAAAGTAATATTGTTGCTAGGCAGAACCTGGGAATGATGTCCCTTGGAAGAGTATAGAAGATATCAAAACTTTAGGTGGCAAAAAAATAGAAAGTAGTACACAGAATTAATTAGCTTTTCTTGTAGGATCAGAAAGATGGAAATGTTAAGAGAAATGATAGAAAGTGGAGATTGAAATCATAGAATTTCAGTTGAAATTGATTAAGGTAGAGGTCATTTGTGTGATATTTTGGCTCCAAAATATGTCTTTTTCTGCCTGTGACCTGGAAATTTAGTAAAGCAGAATTTAAAAATATGAGCTAATTTCTTAAATGGAATATTGAATGTGGTGGATGGTTATTACTGATGATTCATTCAAGACCATAGTGGAAAAAAAACAAGTGGGGCAGAAATAAATGAAAATGAAAAGGCAGTTTCTTATGGCAGTCAATTACTGGAACAGGCTGGGATTTTCAAGGATTTTATCACCATTATAGAGAAGGACCTTGCTATGGAATGGAAGCCTAGCAAGGTGCTCTAAGGGTAAGACTCCATTCACATAAGCATTCAACTTATGGAAGGCGTGAGCAAAGTGATTCCCAACTGTAACCCTAAATGCATTTTTCTTCATTGGTGACCATGAGCCTATAGTGACCCAGGTCAGGATGTAATTGATTGAATAAAAACCTCCCATATAGGAAGATGTATTTGAACATGTCTCTTTTCTTGGCAACTTTCATTTGATTGCTTGTGAATCCAGTAGGAGGATGAGCCTTTCTGGATGAAATTCCTCATTGGACACGTGATATGAGTTTCTATAGCCTCAACCCATTCCCTGTTCTTTGTGCCTGCTATGTTGTGGTTGAAACTAATTGGTCAGCTTTCTTCTTTTGCTGTCATGACTTCCCTACCATTATAAACTCTATCACTAAATCACATTAGATTCAGTAGAATTACCTGCTATTTGATGCTAAGACAGTTTGGTAGCCTACAGTTTTCATTTTTGTTTGTTTATTTCTGAATACAAGATTTGTCTGTGTAGCCCTAGATGTCCTGAAAGTTGCTCTATATACCAGGCTGGCTTCAAACTCAGAGATCCCCTGAACCTGATTCCCAAGTACTGGGATTAAAAGTGGGCCTGGATTTTTTGTTTTTATATTGTTCTATGATGATTTTTGTTCCTATCAAGCATATGCTGTTGTACTGAGCTTCACCCATATCTTGAATTTTAAAATTTGACAGAGGGTATCATTATGTTTCCCAGGATGGCATGTATTCATGACATTGATACTGGTTGTGCTTTCTGAGCCATTGGATTGCAGGTGCATCACCTTCTTCTTCCTGCCTATTTTGTTTGGTTTGAATTTTTATTTTAATATGAGTATTTACTTGTACATGGATATGTACCATGTAAGTGCCTGATCCTTATATTGATTAAAAGATGGAACTAGAAACGCTGAACTTGGAATAATGAATAGTTGTGATCCCCCCATGTAATTCCTTGAGTCAGACCAGGAGTACTCTTTACTGTTGAAACATGTTTCCTGCTCAGTGTTGATTATTTGTGATCAACATAAATATTTGATGTTTTCATTTGTCCATTTATAAGAGTGTTATTGCTGGGTAGGTTGATCCCAAATTTCCTGAGACACCACACTGCTTTCCATAGTGGTTGCACAAGTTTGCATTCCCACCAGCAATGGATGAGTGTACCCTTTACTACACATCCTCACCAGCAAAGGCTATCGGTGTTTTTGATTTTAGCCATTCTGACAGGTGTAAGATGGTATCTCAAAATTGTTTTGATTTGCAGTTTTCTGATCACTAAGGAGGTTGAGCATGACCTTAATTGTCTTTTGGCCATTTGAACTTCTTCTGTTGAGAATTCTCTGTTCAGTTCAGTACCCTATTTTTTAATTGGGTTAAGTAGCATTTTAACATCTAGTTTCTTGAGTTCTTTATATATTTTGGAGATCAGACCTTTGTCTGTTGTGGGGTTGGTGAAGATCTTCTCACAGTCAGTGGGTTGACAGTGTCCTTTGCTTTACAGAAGATTCTCAGTTTCAGGAGGTCCCATTTATTCAATGAGGTCCTTAATGTCTGTGCTGCTGGGGTTATACGTAGGAACTGGTCTCCTGTGCCCATATGTTGTAGAGTACTTCCCACTTTCTCTTCTATCAGGTTCAGTGTGTTTGGACTGATATTGAGGTCTTTAATCCATTTGGACTTGAGTTTTGTGCATGGTGATAGATATGGATCTATTTTCATTCTTCTATAGGTTGACATCCAGTTATGCCAGCACCATTTGTTGAAGATGATTTCTTTCTTCCATTGTATACTTTTAGCTCCTTTATTGAATATCAGGTGTTCATAGGTCCATCAGCATTTCTTGGTTTAGTAAGTTTCTGTGGAGAAACAGTTTTAGTTTTCTCCTCTTGATCTTAGAGGCTTACTTTTTCTCATTTCTTGACCTATCTGTGTTTTTCAGTTCTTCATGTTTGATATGGTTAATATATTGATTTTGTGTTAAAAAATCTTCTTCTCCTATATTATCATCTCTACCTTAATTAGCTTCAGCTGTCAACATGATGTAGATTAGAGTCATCTTGAGAGAACATCAGTTGAGGCTTTGCCCAGATCAAAATTGCTATTTTTTCCTAACTATGGGAAAATTGTGTTGATTGATGATTCATGTGGGAAGGCTCTTCTCTTCCACTCATGGTTTCAATACCCTAAGAAAGTGGGACTGAGAGGGATAAGTAGGCTAGCTGAACAAGAGAGAGTGACTAAGCAAGAGCAAAAACCAGTAAATATTTTTCCTTAGTGTCTCTTGCCTTCATTTTGTAACTTGAATTTCTATCCTAAGCTTCCACAGTTGTGGGTTGTGATCTGGAAATATCAGTCAAAGAAACCCGTTTATTACCTCACATGCTTTTATTTAGGGAATTTAATCACAGCAAGAAATGAATAAATTAGGTCAAAATGTGGTACACCAAAAGTGATTTTGTTGCTGGGTAGAATGTGGAAACGTTGTCTTTTGGAGGAATGTGGAGGATATTAGGACTTTAGGTGGCAAAAGGAATAGAAAACTGTACAGAGCTTAATTAACAATTCCTGTAGGACTAGGAATATGGGGGTGTTGAAAGTAATGCACACAGTGGAGCTCATTGGATTTCAGTGGGAAATAGATTTCATGAAAAATTTATCTATGGGTCATTTGTATAATATTTTCTTCCCAAATCATTCCAATTTTCTCCATTCCCTAAGAAGTTGAGTAAGGCCAACTTAAAAAGTAGTTGGGAGATTTCTTAGACAAAGCATTGATTCAGTTGGGTATTTATTCCTGATGATTTATTTAGGTCTACAGTGGAAAAAAATGAGTGATGTGGATAGAAACAAAAAGTCAGTTTTGTGGAGAAAAACAACACTAGGAAGATTCAAAGGGCAGTCCTGTCATGAAAAAGAGGACAAAATTTCAAGAAGTTTAGAACCATTAAAGAGAAGGCCCTTCTTATTGTTTGAAGCCTAGGAAGGTAACTTAGGGAAAGATTTCATCTATCCAAGTCTTCAATTTCTCAAAGGAATAGGCAACCTGATTCCTAATCTGAGAAAGCAACTTCATGCAGAAGCTGCTGGAACTCTGAACGAAGCATAGTAGCATCCACAACAACTTAGAAGCCAAATTGTGTGTGTTGTGGAGGGACCCATGTTGTATTGTTTCTGGAAAAAAGAAAGAAGCAAAATTTTAAAGTCATAAATTCTTCCTCTTTAGTTTCAGTTGAACATGGTTTTGTCCATCTGTGTTTGGCAGAGTCAGAAACCCACTGAAGAGACTGTGAAACTTTTTATTGCATGAAGCTGTGAAGATGAAGACAGAGTTGTATTTTTAGATGATAGGATGTTGTAATACCCAAGCTATGAGATATCTGCCATGGAGAACTACATATAGGAGGTAGATATATACATATATATAATAAATATATAAGGATATATATATATATATATATATATATATATATATATAATTTTTCATGAATAGTGCTATCTAAGCTCTTTGAAAATGAATCCCTACCTGTCTGAGGCACAGCTAAAGGATTTGTTGTTTGCCCTACTGAGTTTTCGTGTTACCATGAACCAATCTTCCCTCACTGTGTCCACATTTCTCTCTCTCTCTTTTCAAAATTTATTCTTCTTCTAAACACAGGCTGCTTATTCATTTCCCAGGCACCCAGACCCGAAGAATCACAGAGAAACTATATTAATTACAGCACTGTTTGGCCTACTAGCTCAGGCTTCTTAGTAACTTGCTCTTTCATCTTAACCCACGTCTATTAATCTCTGTGTCACCACGAGGCTGTGGCCTACTGATAAGTCTCTGGGGCGTCTTTCTGCTTTGCCAGCTATATGGCCTCTCTTACATTCTGCCTACTCTCTATATATATCTCTTCCAACCTGGCTATATTCTGCCTTGCCAAAGCAGCTTTATTCATTAACCAATAAAAGCAACACTTATACAGAAGGACATCACACATCACTTTTCTTATAATATATCCCAACTGCAGTTTTTCTGTTCTCCATTTCTCTCAGTCCTCTCCACAACTCCCTTCTCCACCAGATCCACTCAATCTTCATTTCCCTTCAGAATAGAGCAGACACACAAGAGATATCAATAAAGCCATATATAGCAAATTGAAATTAGACTAGGCACATATCAAAGACTGCATGGGTCAATCTAGTAGGAGAAAAAGGGTTCCAAGAGCAGGCAAAAGAGTCAGAGACATTCCCCACTCCCACTGTTAGGAGTTGCACAAAAATAGCATGCTACAAATGATAACACATATAGAGAGGAATTGGGGCAAACTCCTACAGGCTCCATGATTGCTATTTCAGCCTCTGTGAGCTCCTAAGAGCCCTGCTTAGTTGATTCTGTGGCCTGCATTCTCCTGTATTATTTTAGTTAGAAAAGATTTTGACTATGAATTTTTTTGAAATTTTTTTCTGTGTTTTTGGGGTGAGATAGTTCTCCATTTCCTGTTATTATTAGGGTTGGTATTTTTCTAGTGTTTCAGATTTCCTGGATGTTATGTTTCAGGAAATTTTTGGTTTAACATTTTCTTTGATCAATATGTCCATTTCTTTGATCATGCCTTTAAAGTCTGAAATTCCCTGTTCAATATCTTATTTGATTATTTAGATTTTCATTTTCATAATTATTTCAGTTCATATTTTTTAATTGCTCCTATTTCTATTTTAAGGTCTTGAACAGCTTCATTTCTGCCAACTGTTTCTTTGTTTGTTTTTGGTTTTCTTTAAGGGATATATTAATTTTCTCCAATACTGCATTTATCTTTTCTCTACTTTTTTTAAAAAGGGATTCATTTACTTCTTTAAGGACTTCTGTCATCTTCGTAAAGTTGGTCTTAATTGTGCTTCAACTCTATTGGAATATTCAGAGCTTGCAGCAGTAGGATACCTGGAATCTGGTAGTGACTTATTGCTCTGGCTGTTGTTGATTGTGTTTTTATGTTGTTGTCCAAGTATCTGGGTTTTAGGAATTTGTGGATCTAGGTACTCATCTCTCAGTTTGTCTTTGTTGCATGGTGTCGATTGCCTTGGCGGGCTACTCAGTCTAGGGTTAGTAGCCCGCCTGGCAGTTCAGTTATTCCAGGGTCCCGGAGAGGCACTACCTGGAAGATATGGGCTAGGAGACAGGAAGAAGGCCATGCAAAGTTTGTCAAAGCCTCCGTTTATTACAGATGGGGTATAGCTTTATATGGAGTAAAGAGTTGGGGTATGGGCACAGGGTTCTGGGCTCTTGCCGCGTGGTTCACGTAGGTCACGTGGTTCTCGTTGGTCACGTAGCCAGGTTACCTTCGGTCAGGTCACTGTAGGCCTGGAAGTCGCAACTAGGAGATGACACACCTAGTTCTCGAGATAGTTTGGAATGTGGGATGGGTTCCGCTAACAGATAGCTCTCATTAACAGCCAATTTGGGTGTGGGGTAGGCTCTGTCAATAGAACCATTCTTAACACAATTAGGGGTGTGGGGTTCTCTGCAGACTCCCCAGGGTGATGGTTCCTGTAATGATTTTAGGAGGAAATTGGCTCCTGACAGCATGGGTGTTATTTTGCTTGGTTTCTATTTGCTTTCTAATTTTCTGCTTTATGTGGCCTATGGTTGAGCAGGTGCTCTCATCCCAAGTTAGAGCTGGAAATCTTACAAATGGTGTTCACCCAATGTTTGGGCATGAAAGGAGAGGAGACCATAGGGAATTTGGAGATAGTGTTGATGGGGACTGAGAGACTGAGGAAGGCCATTTGGAAGGTGGCCTACATAGACTTCTTGCAGATAGTTGAAGTTGAAGGCTACAACACAGAGAAGAGGAGGGAAGTGGGATTGGGGATAGTGTTGTGGAATTATTAAAAGAATGGAGGTGCACAGATAAACCCATGTGAATTTCTGGTGACTTCCATAGGTTCTGGTCCAGCAGAGAGTCTTTACCTCTTTTTTCCTACCTGTTTTTTTTTTTATTTTGGCTCACGTGGCCTGCACTTGAGCAGAGGCTATGCATCTGATATAGGGGTGGGTACATGGTTTTGAGGGTAGCAGCTGTAGGGTTGCTGAAAGATCATGTCTGTGGGAATGTAGGGAGTGTGGAAATTTCATGGGTTTGTGGTCTGCCTATCTGTTCTCACTGGTGTGACATACACATGAGTCTGCCTAAGATGGGAGGTGTAACACAGTCATATTCCTGTTTTTATGAATGGGACTATGCCCTGTGCCATTATATGTTGTAAATCTTTATTTTTTTTATTTTACAACATGTGACAGTCAAGAGATTGTCTAAAATGTCAGAAGAGACTTTGGACATTTGTGATGTTTGGGCTGCTACAGATTATAAGGATCATTGAACTTACACTAAATGCATTTTATTTTTATTTGTATTTATTCTTCTCATATTCTATATATCCTGATTCAATTCTCACCCTCCTCTACTCATTCCAGTTCCTCCCCCACCAAATCCCATTGTCCCAGCCCCACTGCTTCCTTTTCCCTTCAAAAAAAAAGAGCAGACCTCCCAGGGAAATCAACAAAATAAATCATACCAAGGTGCAATAAGACTAGGCACAGACTCTTATTTCAAGGCTAGACAAGGCCAATGCAATAGAAGGAAAAGGGTCCTAAGAACAGACAAAAGAGTCAGAGATGCCATGACTCCTACAGTTAGGAGTTTCACAAACACCCCAAGCTGAACTATAGCATGTATGCAGAGGACCTGGCACAGAGCCATGAAGACTCTGTGATTGCTACATCAGTTTTCTTTGAGCCACTATATGCCCTACTTAGTTGATTGTGTGGGCCATGTTCTCCTGATTTCCTCAACCACTGAATGCTACAATCCTCACACCCTCCTTCTACAAGATCAATACAGCTCAAGCTTATGTTTGGGTAAGGATCTCTGATGGGCTTCCATCAGCCCCTGGAAGAAGCCTCTTTAATAACAAGTAGGCCAGGTGTCAACCTATGATTATAGCAAGAAATAGTTAAGAATCATTTTATTGATATCTTTTCTTGGTCAGCTGTTATTTGGTTCTACCCCTGTTCTCTGAGCCATTCAAGTTCTGGTTCCTGGCCATCTAGGCAGTTTTCAGTTATGGGTTTCCTCTCATAGTATGAGCTTCAAGTTAGACCAGTCATTTTTTGGCCATTAAGAAATCTCAGAGTCACCAGTGTCCCAGCATATCTTGCAGGTGGTACAAGTGGGTTGAATATTTTGTGGCTGGCTTGGTGTCCCAGTCCCACTGGGAGCTTTATGTGGTTACAGAAAACGGCTAGTTCAACCTCCATATTCTTGATTACTAGGAACAGTCACTAGGGTCACCTTTATAGTTTCCAGAATGTTTTCACTACAGTTTCCACATCCCCTGTTAAAAGCTTCTCTATTCCCATCATCTTTCCCTGTCTTCTCCACATCTGTCTCTTCCTCGCTCACCTGATCCTTCCTCTTCCCATCCTCCCTGCCTCCAGGATACCCACAAGATCTGTTCTATTTCTGCTTACCAGGGAGATCCATGCATCTCCCCTAGAGCTGTTGTTACTTAGCCTGTCTGTGTCTATGGATTGTACTGTGATTAACTGTGATTACTGTGATTATACTTTACTTAACTGCTAATATCCACCTATAAGTGAGTAAATATCATATTTTTCCATGTGATTATGGGCTTCCTCACCTAGGATATTAAAGAATTCAAGAAACTAGACAAGAACAAAGCAAATAATCCAACTATAATGGGGAACACCTCTAAACAGAATTCTCAGTAAAAGAATCTAAAGTGACTGAGAAACACTTGAAGACATGTTCAACATCTTTAGCCATCAGGAAAATGAATATCAAAACTACTTTGAGATTTTATCTTACACCTGTTAGATTTGTTAAGCTCCATAAATCAAGGGGCAGCTAATACTGGCAAGGACATGTAGCAAGGGGATTCATTTTACAAGTGCAAACTTGTACAGCCAATGTGGAAATCAACATGCAGTCCTCAGGAAGTTGTGAGTCAATTCACCTCAAGACCCAGCTATACCACTCTTGGACATATATCCAAAAGATCCTACCACAAGGACATTTGCTCAACTGTGTTCAGAGTGGCGTGGTTCATAAAAGCCATGACTGCTGTATCTGGGAGAGATTGTGTTGATGATTCACGTGGGAAGGCTCCTCCAATGAGGGTGGCAATATCCCTAAGAAAGTGGGCTTGGGCTACAAAAGGGAGCTATCTTAGCATGAATGAAGGAGTGACTGGGCAAGAGAGAAAGCCAGGGAACAATCTTTGTCCATGGATTTTTGCATTCAACTATTAACATGATTTTCTATCCTAAGCTCTAAAAATGATGAAGTCAAATTACCCCACTCATTGTCTGAGCTGATTTGGTTAGAGGATTTAATCAGAGCAACATAAATGCAAGTAGGACAAAGAAATGGAAAACCAAAAGTAATATTGTTGCTAGGCAGAACCTGGGAATGATGCCTCTTGAAAGAGTGTAGAAGATATCTAGACTTTAGGTGGTGAAAAAAATATAGAAAGTTTTACACAGAACTAAATTGGCTGTTCTTATAGGACCAGGAAGACAGAAATGTTAAGAAGAATGTCAGAAAGTAGAGACTGAGATCATAGGATTTCAGTTGGAAATTATAGACTCCATAACAGATTAAGCTAGAGGTCGTTGTTTGATATTTTGGCTCCAAAATCTTTCTATTACCTGGATATTTAGTAAAGCCCAATTAAAAAAATGGGCTGATTCCTTAAATGAAATATTGGATCTGTTGGATGGTTATTACTGATGATTCATTCAGGTCTACAGTAAAAAGAAAACACGTGGGGCTGAAATAAATGAAAATGAAAAGGTAGTTTCAGGTGGCCACCAATTACTGAAAGAAGCAGGGATTTTCAAGGAGTTTATTACTATTATAGACAGGCCCTTGCCATGGAATGGAAGTCTAGCAAGGTGCTCCAGGAGTAAGACTCCATCCACATAAATCTTCAATTTATGTAAGGAGTAAGCAAAGTGATTCCTAATCCTAGGAAGCAATTTCATACAAAATCTGCTACACCTGTGGTCCAAGTGTGTTAGTGTCTGTCAATTAAGAAGTTAAGCTTTTCAGGACCACTCATCATGTGCTGGTCCTGTAAACAAGAAAGAATCAAAATTTAGGGTACTGGGTTTTTAGTTTGTGGTTACAATTCAGCATTGTTACTGGCATCCATGTTTGGCAGAGACAGAAACCCAGTGAAGAGATTGTGAGAGTTCATACCATGAAGCTATGAGGACAAAACCTGGTGTTGTTGTTTTTACTCTTTTGGAGGTCTGCCACCCAGCTCTCAAAAAGTGACATACACTGAGGCTTATTATTATTATTATTATAAATTTCTGGTCTTAGGTTGTCTTGTTTCTAGCCAGCGTTTCTAAACTAATTGTCCCATCTACCTTTTGCTTCTGGGCTTTTATCTTTCTCTATTCTGTATAAATTTTTATTTACTTCTTATTCTGTGGCTTGCTGTGTATCTGAGTCACTGGCCCATGCTTTTCTCTCCTTTTCTTGGTCATCCTTCCTTTTTTTCCTCCAAGATTTCTCCTCCTGTTTATTGTTTCTGCTTGCCAGCCCTTCTTATACTTTTCTACCAAGCTACTGACTGTTCATTAGGCCAAATAGGTATTTTAGACCAGCCCAGTATCATAGCTTCACAGAATTATACACATGCAACATAAAAGAATGCAACACATATTTGTATCATTGAAACAATTGTTTCACAACATAAACAAATATAACACATCTTAACATAATATTCCAAAACAGCCAGGGTTGTATTTTGATACAGCCTAGGTTGCATTTTGATAGCATAAGATATTGAGATGCCTAAACTATAAAACATCTTCTGTGGAGAACTAGCTGAATATAGGGAGTGAAATTAACCACAGAGATATATGAAAAGATGCAGGGCTGGGTGGTATGGTGCATGCCTTTAATCCCAGCACTCGGGAGGCAGAGCAGGTAGATGTCTATGAGTTCGAGGCCAGCCTGGTCTACAAGAGCTAGTTCCAGGACAGGCTCTAAAGCTACAGGAAAACCCTGTCTCAAAAAAAAAAAAAAACACAACGAAAACTAGATGCAGGGATAGGGCCATCTAAGCCCTTTGAAACTGAAGCCTTGTGTATCAGAGACAGAGCTACAGGATTTAATATTTGTCCTGCTATGCTTCAATCTTCTCTTGGTTCAATCTTCTCTCACTATGTCTCCATTTCTCTATTTTGCAGTGTAAATGGTGTTCCATATTCTATACCATTGTATGTTGGAAAGATGTAACTTGTTTTCTGATTTTTTTAAAATTTATTTATTAAAGATTTCTGTCTCTTCCCCGCCACCGCCTCCCATTTCCCTCCCCCTCCCCCAATCAAGTCCCCCTCCCTCCTCAGCCCGAAGAGCAATCAGGGTTCCCTGCCCTGTGGAAAGTCCAAGGAACCCCCACCTCCATCCAGTTCTAGTAAGGCGAGCATCCAAACTGCCTAGGCTCCCACAAAGCCAGTACGTGCAGTAGGATCAGAAACGCATTGCCATTGTTCTTGAGTTCTCAGTATTCCTCATTGTCCGCTATGTTCAGCGAGTCCAGTTTTATCCCAGGCTTTTTCAGGCCCAGGCCAGCTGGCCTTGGTGAGTTCCCAATAGAACATCCCCATTGTCTCAGTGTGTGGGTGCACCCCTTGCGGTCCTGAGTTCCTTGCTCGTGCTCTCTCCCCTTCTGCTCCTGATTTGGACCTTGAGATTTCTGTCCAATGCTCCAATGTGGGTCTTTGTCTCTGTCTCCTTTCATCGCCTGATGAAGGTTAATATTCAGGAGGATGCCTATATATGTTTTTCTTTGGGTTCTCCATATTTAGCTTCTCTAGGATCACTAACTATAGGCTCAATGTCCTTTGTTTATGGCTAGAAACCAAATATGAGTGAGTACATCCCATGCTCCTCTTTTTTGGTCTGGCTTACCTCACTCAGGATAGTGTTTTCTATTTCCATCCACTTGCATGCAAAATTCAAGAAGCCCTTGTTTTTTACTGCTGAGTAGTACTCTGATATGTATATATTCCATACTTTCTTCATCCATTCTTCAATTGAAGGGCATCTAGGTTGTTTCCAGGTTCTGGCTATTACAAACAATGCTGCTATGAACATAGTAGAGCATATATTTTTGTTGTATGATAAGGCCTCTCTTGGGTATATTCCCAAGAGTGGTATTGCTGGGTCCAGGGGTAAGTTGATCCTGAATTTCCTGATAAACCGCCACACTGCTTTCCAAAGTGGCTGCACAAGTTTGCATTCACACCAGCAATGGATGAGTGTACCCCTTTTTCCACAGCCTCTCCAGCAAAGGCTATCCTTGGTGTTTTTTACTTTAGCCATTCTGACAGGAGTAAGATATTATCTTAAAGTTGTCTTGATTTGCATTTCCCTGATCGCTAAAGAAGTTGAGTATGACCTTAAGTGCCTTTTGGCCATTTGAACTTCTTCTGTTGAGAATTCTCTGTTCAGCTCAGTACCCCATTTTATAATTGGGTTGATTAGCCTTTTACGGTCTAGTTTCTTGAGTTCTTTATATATTTTGGAGATCAGACCTTTGTCAGTTGCGGGGTTGGTGAAGATCTTCTCCCAGTCAGTGGGTTGCCTGTGTGTCTTAGCGACAGCGTCCTTTGCTTTACAGAAGCTTCTCAGTCTCAGGAGGTCCCATTTATTCAATGAGGTCCTTAATGTCTGTGCTGCTGGGGTTATACGTAGGAAGTGGTCTCCTGTGCCCATATGTTGTAGAGTACTTCCCACTTTCTCTTCTATCAGGTTCAGTGTGTTTGGACTGATATTGAGGTCTTTAATCCATTTGGACTTGAGTTTTGTGCATGGTGATAGATATGGATCTATTTTCATTCTTCTACAGGTTGACATCCAGTTTTGCCAGCACGATTTTTTGAAGATGCTCTCTTTTTTCCATTGTATACTTTTAGCTCCTTTATCGAAAATCAGGTATTCTTACGTTTGTGGGTTAATGTCAGGGTCTTCTATTCGATTCCATTGGTCGACTTCTCTGTTTTTATGTCAATACCAAGCTGTTTTCAATACTGTAGCTCTGTAGCAGTATTTGAAGTCAGGGATGGTAATGCCTCCAGACGCTCCTTTGTTGTATAAGATTGTTTTGGCTACCCTGGGTTTTTTGTTTTTCCATATAAAGTTGATTTTTGTCTTCTCCAGATCTGAGAAGAATTTTGATGGGATTTTGATGGGAGTTGCATTGAATCTATAGAATGCTTTTGGTAAAATTGCCATTTTTACTATGTTGATCCTCCCAATCCAGGAGCAAGGGAGATCCTTCCATTTTCTGGTGTCCTCTTCAATTTCTTTCTTCAAAGACTTAAAGTTCTTGTCAAATAGATCTTTCACATCCTTGGTCAGAGTTACCCCAAGATATTTTATGCTATTTGTGGCTATCGTGAAAGGTGATGCTTCTCTAACTTCCTTCTCTGTTTCCTTATCCTTATTGTATAGAAAGGCCACTGATTTATTGGAGTTGATCTTGTATCCTGCCACAATACTAAAGGTGTTTATCAGCTGTAGGAGTTCTTTGGTAGAGTTTTTGGGGTCGCTTATGTGTACTATCATATCATCTGCAAATAACGAGAGCTTAACTTCTGCTTTT
The DNA here is from genome assembly GCF_037038515.1 of Microtus pennsylvanicus. Taxonomy (NCBI): domain Eukaryota; kingdom Metazoa; phylum Chordata; class Mammalia; order Rodentia; family Cricetidae; genus Microtus; species Microtus pennsylvanicus. The sequence goes on along the minus strand of NW_027460878.1, from coordinate 135,596 downwards.
CTGATACGAATCCCCTTGATCCCCTTATGTTGTCTTATTGTAATTGCTAGAATTTCAAGCATTATATTGAAGAGGTATGGAGAGAGTGGACATCCTTGTCGTGTCCTGATTTTAGTGGGATGGCTTTGAGTTATTCTCCGTTTAATTTGATGTCAGCTGTTGCCTTGCTGTAAATAGCTTTTATTATTTTTAGGTATGACCCTTGTATCCCTAATCTCTCCAAGACTTTTATCATAAAGGGATATTGAATTTTGTCGAATGCTTTTTCAGCATCTAATGAAATGATCATATGGTTTTTTTCTTTCAGTTTATTTATATGATGGATTACATTGATAGATTTTCGTATGTTGAACCAGCCCTGCATCTCTGGGATGAAGCCTACTTGATCATGATGGATAATTTTTCTAATGTGTTCTTGAATTCGGTTTGCCAGTATTTTATTGAGAATTTTTGTGTCGATATTCATGAGTGAGATAGGCCTGTAATTCTCTTTCTTGGTTGGGTCTTTGTGTGGTTTTGGTATCAGGGTAACTGTAGCTTCATAAAAGGAATTTGGCAATGCCTCTTCTGTTTCTATATTGTGAAATACATTAAGGACTATAGGTATTAGCTCTTCTTGGAAGTTCTGATAGAATTCTGCAATGATACAATATGGTCCTGGGCTCTTTTTGGAGGGGAGATTTTTGATAACAGTTTCTAGTTCTTCGTGACTAACAGGTCTATTTAGATTGTTCACCTGGTCTTGGTTCAGCTTTGGTATATGGTACTTATCTAAAAAAATGTCCATTTCTTTTGCATTTTCTAGTTTTGTGGCATATTGGCTTTTGTAGTAAGATATAATGAGTCTCTGAATTTCCTCTGTGTCTGTGGTTATGTCCCCCTTTTCATTTCTGATCTTATTTATTTGCGTGTTCTCTCTCTGTTGTTTAATTAGTTTGGATAGGGGTTTGTCGATCTTGTTGATTTTCTCCAGGAACCAACTTTTTGTTTCATTCATTCTTTGGACTGTTTTCTGTGTTTCTATTTTGTTGATTTCAGCCCTCAGTTTAATTATTTCCAGTCTTCTACTCCTCCTGGGCACGTCTGCTTCTTTATTTTCTAAAGCTTTCAGGTGTGCTGTTAAGTCTCCAATGTATGCTTTCTCCGTTTTCTTTAAGTGGGCACTTAGTGCTATGAACTTTCCTCTTAGCATTGCTTTGATAGTGTCCCATTGGTTTGATTATGTTGTCCCTTTATTTTCATTAAATTCAAGGAAGACTTTAATTTCTTTCTTGATTTCTTCCTTGACCCAGGTGTGGTTCAGTAATTGACTGTTCAGTTTCCATGAGTTTGTTGGTTTTCTGGAGGTAGCGTGGTTTTTGCCTTCTAACTGTAATCCATGGTGATCTGATAAGACACAGGTGGACACTGATTTTTTTTTGTATCTGTGGAGGTTTCCTTTGTTTCCAAGTATGTGGTCAATTTTCGAGAAGGTTCCATGAGCTGCAGAGAAGAAGGTATATTCTTTCCTATTTGGGTGGAATGTTCTATAGATGTCTGTTAAGTCTATTTGCTTCATTACCTCCAGTAGTTCTCTTAATTCTCTTAGGTTTCTGTCTGATTGACCTGTCCATTGCTGAAAGAGGTTTATTGAAGTTTCCTACTACTAGTGTGTGTGGTTTAATGTCTGCCTTGAGTTTTAGTAATATTTCTTTTACATAAGTGGGTGCTTTTATATTAGGGGCATAGATATTCAGGATTGAGACATCATCCTGAAGAATTGTTCCTGTTATGAGTATAAAGTGTCCATCTCGATCTCTTCTGATTGATTTTAGTTTGAAGTCAGTTTTGTTAGAAATTAATATGGCCACACCTGCTTTTTTCTTAGGACCATTTGCTTGAAAGACCTTTTCCCAACCCTTTACTCTGAGTAGATGCCTGTCTTTGTGGTTGAGATGTGTTTCTTGCAAACAGCAGAATGTTGGATCCTGTTTTCGTATCCAATCTCTTAGCCTGTGCCTTTTTATAGGTGAATTGAGACCATTAATATTAAGTGATATTAATGACCAGTGGTTGTTAACTCTGGATATTCTTATTGTTTTTGGAAGTAGAATTTGTGTGTCTCCCTTTTTTGAGTTGTGCTAGTGAAGGGTCGCTAGATGCCTCAGTTATTGTAGGCAGTGTTGGCAATGTTGGATTCCTTGGTTGCGATTTTCCTTCTATTATTTTCTGTAGGGCTGGATTCGTGGCTACGTATTGTTTAAATTTGTTCTTATCCTGGAATGTCTTGTTTTCTCCATTTATAGTGAACGAAATCTTGGCTGGGTATAGTAGTCTGGGCTTGCATCCACGGTCTCTTAGCTTCTGCAGTACTTCTATCCAGGACCTTCTGGCTTACATTGTTTCCATACAGAAGTCAGGTGTAAGTCTGATCGGTTTATCTTTATAAGTTACCTGGCCTTTTTCCTTTGCAGCTCTTAATATTCTTTCTTTAACCTGTATATTTTTTGTTTTGATTATTATATGGCGAGGAGATGTTTTTCTTTGATCCAGTCTCTTTGGTGTTCTGTATGCTTCTTGAATATTCAAAGGAATATATTTCTTTATGTTGGGAAAGTTTTCTTCCAATATTTTGTTAAAAATATTTTCTGGCCCTTTGAGCTGTGACTCTTCTCCTTCTTCTATTCCTATTATTCTTGGGCTTGGTCTTTTTATTGTGTCCCAAAATTCCTGAATGTTTTGTGAAGAGAATTTGTTGGCTTTGCAGTTTTCTTTGATCATTGCATTTATTTTCTCTATGGTGTCCTCAGAATCTGAGATTCTTTCTTCTATTTCTTGTATTCTATTGATTATGCTTGTTTCTGTAGGCTCTGCTCATTGATTTTCCATATCCAGCTGGTCTTCAGTTTGTGTTTTCTTCCTTGCTTCCATTTCAGTTTTCAAATCTTGAACTGTTTCCATTACCTGTTTGATTGTTCTTTCTTGGTTTCCCAGGGTATTATGTACGTATTTACTCATTTCTTCAAACTTTTGGTTATACTTCTCATCCATTTCTATAAGGGCATTTTTTACATGTTGTTTAAGGGACTCTATTGCTTTCATAAAGTCAATTTTTTCCACTTCTTCTGTGTTAGGGTGTTGAAGACCTTCTGTTGTAAGATCGTTGGGTTCTGGTGTTTTCATGCTGTTTTTCAGATTATTGGGTGAATTCTTGCCTTGGCGCCTGCCCATCTCCTCCTATGGATGCTATCTAATGGGTCTTTTAAAACTGGTTCAGGTTTCCCTGCTGGCCAGGGGCTCCTCTTACAAAATGCCCTCACTCTTTTTCCTGGTTCCTGCCGGGGGGCCAAGGTCCCTCTCACCCCTCAGAAGGGTCTCAGGAATAGGGCCTGGCTCCTCCTTTGCCAGGGACTTCACCAACCAAAGGCCTACCTCTTTGATTTAATTGATGTGCGGCAATCTGGTCTCGGTGTGCGGTCCTTGCAGCCTGTATCTGCTGCCACAATGGTTTCCGTTTCCTGCGGCCTGCGTCTTCTGCTGCCGCTGGTCCGCCTCTGCGACCATGTTCCGTCCGCCTCTGCGACCGGGTTCCATCCCTGTTTTCTGATTTTTACAAGATATTATTTGCTGTGGGACACTGGTCTTGTACCTTGCAAAGATTTGTCACTTGTATTAGTTTAATAAAATGCTGATTACCAGTAACCAGGCAGGAAGGATATGTGGGGTGACCAGAACAGGAGAATTCTGGGAAGAGGAGAGGCTAAGTCTGCAGTCATCACCCAGACATAGACGAAACAAGATGAGAATGCCTCACTGATAAAAGGTACCAAACCCTGTGGCTCACACAGACAAAAATCATGTACTAATGCAAGATGTGAGAATTAGTTAATAAAAAGCCTGAGCTAATAGGCCAACCAGTTTATAATTAATGTAGACCTCTGTGTGTTTCTCTGGGATTGAATGACTGAGACCAGGTAGGACAGAAACCTCTGTCCACAAGTCACTGTCAAGTGATTGTTTTGAGCATCAGAAGAGACTTTTAACATTTGAAAAGTGTAGGGGCTATTGCAGACTATGAGTATCATTGAAATGACCAAATTAATTTTCTTCTTGGATGAACATAAGCCTCTAGTGACCCAGGTTAGAATTTAATTGATTGAATGAAAACCTCCCAGATAAGAAGATGTATTTTAACATGTGCCTCTTCTTGGTAACTTTCATTTGATTGCTTGTGAAATCATTAGTAGGAGGAGCCTCTCTGGATAAAATCTCTCATTGGGGCTGTGATATGATGTAGTAAAGAGGGCTACTTGTTTGTTCCCAGCTGCTCAGCCCTGAAATAATCACACAGAAACTGTACTAATTAAATCACTGCTTGGCCTTTTAGCTTTAGCTTCTTATTTAAGGCTAACTCTTACATTTTAATTTAACCCATTTCTATTAATCTGTATAACACTATGTGGCTGTGGCTTACCAGCTAATGTTCCCAGAATCTGTCTCTGGCAAGGCTACATAACTTCTTTCTGACTCCGCATTCTTCCTCCCAGCATTCAGTTTAGTTACCCCCGCCCCACCTAAGTTCTGCCCTATAGCTCTGCTATAGGTCCAAAACAGTTCCCTTATTAAACAATGATAATCACAGCATAGAGAGAGGAATTCCAGATCACCTCCCAATTCTTCAACTCCAACAGAGACTCCAGAAGGATATAATATTACCTAGGTAAACAGGAAGTATATTGTAAGCAACTTCCAAAACTCTAGAAATGACAAAGACATCTTGTTGCCTGGATAGTCACCCAAAGTTATTCTGTGTTGTTGGAGGCATTCAATCTTCAGCTCACAGGTCCATACTATCAAGCAGACTTTTCCATAAAGTAGGAAATTTGAAGACCTGTTCTGCCTTGCAATGGAAAAGTCCATCATTTGCCTTCTTCTGTGTCCTGCAGAATGTCTGGCGGACGCTTTCATGAATCAGGAACCCTGTGAGTCCTGCATGTCTAGTTCATCAAGCAGTCCAGCCTAGAGCAGTTTCTTGCCCAAATGGCTAACCAACTCCATAAGGAGCCTCTTCGATGCTGATTATCCTCTTGAAGTAGATTGCTGCTGCCAGGAGCAGATGTGTCTCATTGTCATGAAAAGTCTTAAGCTCTTAAAACATTTTAAAGGTCATATTCTGAAAGTCTATGAAAGATTTGAAGAATCCCTATCTATGTGAAATACATTTCTATACATCGAGAAAATCTAATATGCTACTAACTATTACTATTATAGATGACTCTCTATTTACCTATATTTTAATTATACATTACATTTTTAAATGAGCTAAACAAATACAATGACTTAATCAAGAGCAGAAATGCATAAATAAAATTGACCTTAAAATAGTATCAATGAACCAAGATCCATACCAATGCAAATCTCTATAGCATATTCCCTTTTAAATGTAAACAAACACTTATGAACAGTATTTGGGAATATGGGCATAGTTCTCTTCAAACTGCTTCCTGCTCTTTATTTGGTGAAGTAATTTTTTGGGTGTGTTCATAGTGACCTTTTGGGCGGTCTTGCTTCATCAAACCACATTAGTCTGGAGGGATTCCACAGGTTCTCATCCTTTGTGGAAAAAAAAGAGAACCTCTTTTGCAAAGCAACAAATCCTTAGACCCAAATCCTGAAGACATGATACCTTTAAAATATATATGTTGGTTACTTAGCTCCTTTACAGCCAAAAAAAATTAAAGAAAACACAATAATATACATAATCCAGAGACTCTGTATATAGCCCCTGTTTATGTGGCTTATTTTTTATTCTATTACTTTTTAATATTTATTTTATTATCTTTACTCCTTTAATTTATGATTGTCTATACTCTGTCTCTCTAAAGACTTTGTTTCATTTTTATAAACCATTTACTTCTTTTTATAACTTTCTATAGTTTTCTTCTCTCTCCCAAGCCTATGTACATTTTTTAAACACACCATGTCTCATTTAGAGATCTTTTAGGTATGAATCTGTCCTATTGTGTGTCTGTAATGCTTTACTGTTTAGGAGCGCTTCTTAAAATGCTAAGCACTGTGGAACTTAAGCTGTGCCATTGGTAGAGCAAATACGGCCTGCCTGCTTGCTCCATCCAGTCCAACATGGCAGAGGTATGCTTGCTGCCTCTGAGAGCCATGTACATTGCCCCATTTTCAGGCATATAGGGGATCTAAGTTGCCAGTAGCAATCTGCTCACAGATCCCATAGTTGGTCCTCCAGAAAGTCAAGAGTTCACGGTGGCAGCACAGTCCAGAAAGCCGGCATTTCAAAATGGTGCAGGTTTTTTTCCTGCTATCTCTAAATCAGAAAAACTCTCTTAAAGGAACCGCAGCATGTCACCAGTAAGCAAACCCCATTTGGGGAAATAAATGTGGCTAAACTTTATTTTTTTAGTGTCTAGAATCCTTTTCCAAGCTCTCTAAGATTTTAAGTGGATTTTAGTTGGCCACACAAGCACCAGTTTGTTGTGGGAAGCCACTTGTTAGTTCCCAGCTGCTCAGCCCTGAAATAATCACACAGAAACTGTATTAATAAATCACTGGTTTGCCCATTAGCTCTAGCTTCTTACTGGCTAACAGTTACATATTAATTTAACCAATTTTTATTAATCTGTGTATTGCTATGTGACTGTGGCCTAGTAAAGTTCTCAGCATCTGTCTCTGGTGGGGCTCCATGACTTCTCCCTGACTCCACTTTCTTTCTCCTAGCATTCAGTTTAGTTTTCCCCACCTAGCTAAGTTCTTTCCCATAGCTCTGCTTAAGCCCAAAGCAGTTCCTGTATTAACTAATGATAATCACAGCATACAGAAGGGAATCCCACAATATGAGTTTCTGTAGCCTCAACCCATTTCCTGTTTTTTGTGCCTACCATGTTGTGGTTGAAACTAATCAGTCAGCTTTCTTCTTTTGCTGTCATAACTTCCCCACCATCATAAATTCTAACACTAAATCACACAAGATTCAGTAGAATTAGCTGCTATTTGGTGCCTAGGTGGTTTAATAGCCCACTGTTTTCATTTTTGTTTGTTTATTTTTGGAGACAAGGTTTGTCTTTGTAGCCCTAGCTGTCCTGAAACTAGCTCTATATACCAGGCTGGTTTCAAACTCACAGATCTTTTGACTCTGACTCCCATGTGCTGGGATTAAAAGTGGGCCAGCATTCCTGGCTTTTGTTTTAATATTGTTGTATGACGGTTCCTATCAAGCATATGCTATTGTACTGAGCTTCGCCCATATCTTGAATTTTAAAATTTGTCAGAAGGTTTCATTATGTTTCCCAGAATGGCATGTATTCATGACATTAATACTGCCTGTGCCTTCTGAGTCATTGGATTGCAGGTGCATAAACTTCTTCCTGCCTGTTTTGTTTGTTTTGAATTTTTATTTTAAAAAGAATATTTTTGTAGGAGGAGGAGGGTGGCCCTTTGTTCCCTTCTATGCGACAAAGATGGGATTTCTTGTCGTCCTGGCTAGCTTACACCCAAAATAATCACACAGAAGCTGTATTAATTTAAATACTACCTGGTTCATTATCTGTAGCCTCTTATTGGCTAACTCTCATATATTGATTTAACCCATTTCTAGTAATCTGGATATCACCACAAGGTTGTGGCTTACTGGGAAAGATGCAGCATGTCTGATATTGGCACCTCCATGGTGGTTCTCTATGACTCTGCCTTCTTCCTTCCAGAATTCAATCCTGTCTACTCTGCCTACCTCTACGTATTTTACCTGTATGCATGGATATGCACCATGTGAGTACCTGGTCTTTACACTGATCAAAAGATGGTATTAGAAACCCTAATCTGGGAACAATGGATAGTTATGATCCCCCATGTAAGTCCTTGAGCCCACCTGTATGCAAGACCAGGAGGACTATTTACTGTTGATCTATCTTTTTTGCTCTGTGTTGATTATTTATAATCAGCATATTCATTGCTATTGTTTTCATTTGTCAATTTGTAACTTTAAACACACAGTGCTTTTAGTAAAATCTTATTTACATTGCAGTTAAAATTGGGACATTTCAGGTTTCTGGTAGATGAATAAAGAGTTCAAGTGAATGCATAACTCTTTGTAGAAACCAGTAAAAACCTATGAGTTATTTCTTTTATATTTGTTTGATATTTTTCATGTGAAACAGATATTTAATATGTATTTCTTGCTGTCCTAGCAGTGATTGCATAGACTAGGCTGGTATTCAACTCAGAGGAGGATAGATATACATGCCTCTGCCTTTTGAGTATAAGGATTAGAGGTATGATTCAATACATCTGGCTTTTTCATCTTATTTTTCTTTTTGTAGGTAGGTATTAACCTTTCATACAGTTTCTCTTATCTGTACTCTGTACTCTTGATCTGTTTACATATCTTTCATTGTTGGTCAGTAGGCATTTCTCTTGTAAGGTGATATCCCATTCAAAGGGTCAGAAATGACAGAGGTGAGCCTCCTATTCATTTTGCTTCTAAAGTGACTTGGTGATTAAATTATGATGTCTGTGTCATGGAGTAAGTATGGGGAGCACCAGAATTATATGACTATACTGTCAAAGAAGTATACATTTACAGTGTTGTCAGAATCGTGCTTTTGGTTGTACACATGTATGGCATATTTTAGAATACAGTGACCCATGATGATGTGCATGTCGACTTCAATTGGGAAGAATGGACTTTGCTGGATCCTTCCCAGAAGAATCTCTACAAAGATGTGATGGTGAAGACCTACAGAAACCTCACTACTATAGGTAGGGCTGAATTATTTTTCATGTTTCAAATAAGGGGACAACTGTTCATTGGTTAATGGTGCTCTTTTGTAATATGATTGAGAAAGTAGAATGGGGTAAATAAATCAGGCATGGTTGTAAGGTTTACTACAAATGGTGGCTAAATTTTTTTTACAATTTTTAATATATAATGTCTGGCACTATATTTTAGGATACAGTTGGGAAGACCATAATGTTGAAGAACATTGTCAACGTTCTAGAAGACATGAAAAGTAATTTTCATTTATAAATATACAAATATACCTCTGAAGAATTGTAATACATCCTATATGTTTTAAACAACAGCAGCAGTGTATATAATAACATGCATTGATAATTATTAAATTCTCACAAAATCATATACCTTAATTTCAGATAGGTGAACTGCATTTGCAAGTCATTCTTTTAAGAAAGAAGTCAAGGAAACAATGTCTTAACTTATATTACCATTTGAATCATAATACAATGAGAACTATACTGTAAAATTGTCTGTTTATTTCATATTATTCATATTATAAAAGATATACATGTTGAAAAGATGATAAGTATATCTCTAAAACTCTCTATTACACTAATAGTCCATAGAAAAGGTAGTTTAACCCATATACTTGTGACTGTGTTAAGTTCAGTGAGGGGGCAGTTAGAGTCATGAATCAAGGGGCAGCTGTTGTGGAGAGGCCTTAATCCAGATGCCACAAGTCTATGAGGACATAAAGTGTGATCTCAATGTGGAAATCTTGTATTTGTTATTCTTCCTTTACTAGGTATATCATATGTTACTCTGGATACAAGCCACATGAGCATAGGGATGTGAAAAGATATAGCATACCTCTCTCTCAGAACAAACAGAAGATGTGTAGCAGTCTCCATGTTGAGTATACTTGTTGAATTTGATTTAAAAGTATACAAGTAATTAGTTTTATAGCCTCATTGTTAATATATCAACAATCTCACATTTCAGAAAAGCACCATGAGTACTAGGACTGTACAAATATTTCTCTTTGTCCTAGTTTACTTAGCAAATGTAGTATCACTCACAGTAGAGGACACATGAATGCAATAAGAGTGGTAAAGCTCTGAGTTTTTTCAGTTCTCTTCAAATACACGAAAATTCTCATGTAGAAAAAAGATTCTGTAAATGTGAATCATGTATCTTCAAAGATGAAAAGCAAGCCTTAATAATGGGGAAAAACAAAATTGTAAACATGGTAATAAAACATTAACATTTAATTCCTCATTAAAAAAGGACTAAATTGTAAAATTAATTCATACGGATAAAAAATTCAACAATGTATTAAATGTAGTAATGCTTTCACATGTACCATTATCATTGTAGGCATGAAAAAAGTCAAACTAGAGAGAAAACTTCTGCATATACTCAATGTATTAAAGCCATTACATGTGACAGTCATCTTCACATGCCTGAAAAAACACGTACTAGATTAAAACCCTATAAAGGAAATGAGTGTGGTCAAGCCTTTTCACATCACAGTCATCTTCAAATGCATAAAAAGACATACACTGAAAAGAAACGCTATGAATGTAACCAGTGTGGTAAAGCCTTTGCATGTCACAGTTACCTCGAAAGCATAAAAGAACTCATACTGGAGAGAAACCCTATGAATGTAATCAATGTTTTAAAACCTTTGCACATAACAGTACTCTTCAAACACATGAAAAAAGGCATATTGGAGAGAAACCCTATGAATGTAACCAGTGTGGTAAAGCCTTTGCATGTCACAGTAATCTACAAAGGCATGAAAGAACCCATACTGGAGAGAAACCTTATGAATGTAACCAGTGTGGTAAAGCCTTTGCATGTCACAGTAATCTACAAAGGCATGGAAGAACCCATACTGGAGAGAGGCCTTATGAATGTAACCAGTGTGGTAAGGGCTTTGCATGTCACAGTGATCTAAAAAGGCATGAAAGAAGACATACTGGAGAGAAACTCTATGAATGTAATCAGTGTGGTAAAGCCTTTGCATGTCATAGTTACCTCAGAAAGCATAAAAGAACCCATACTGGAGAGAAACCCTATGAATGTAACCAGTGTGGTAAAGCTTTTGCACGTCACAGTAATCTACAAAGGCATGAAAGAACCCATACTGGAGAGAAACCCTATGAATGTAATCAGTGTGGTAAAGCCTTTGCATGTCTGCCTGCCTCTGCCTCCCGAGTGCTGATATTAAAGGTGTGCACCACCACCATCTGGCTTACACCTGGCTGGCTTTCTTTTGTGGTTTGCAAGGGGCTGTGAGTGTTGGGTAAGGGACCAGGTGAAATTTACAAACAGCATGAAGTGGGATGCCCTATTCATATCATTTCTTGTCACAGAGAACAACATCCCAAAGCTACTCCATCATGGATCAGCTACTGCCTGAGACAATTGGTTTAAAGAAGCTTCTGGAAGGGTTTCAGAATCTTTCAGTGAGAATGGAGGGTTGATTGGGAGCCAGGCTTGGAGTGGGCCCTTGGGGACAGTGAGGGGAACAGGAACTGTTTTGTCTGTGTAGTCAGGAGTTCACACCATGGCAGGAGCTGTGAAGGTGTCCAGGGGCAGAAAACTTGTTTCTAGAGCCACGGGGAAGCCTGGAGATATGGCTCAGTGGTTAAAATTGCTTGCTGCTTTTCCAGAGGACCAGAAATATGTTCCCAGCAAGCCACTGTGGGCAGCTCACAGTCACCTGTAACTCCAGCCCTAGGTGACTCTGATGCCGTCTTCTGCCCTCTGCAAATGCTGCAAACACAGCACAGACATACATAATTTAAAATAAACAAGCTGTTATGGAGACCAGGAAGCCAGACCTTGGAGGTAATAATGCTGCTTCCAGAGCAGCAAGGCCACAGCTGTGCATCAATATCAGCACCCAGACCTGGGTTCTTCCTACCGCCCTTCCCAGAGTCAGAGCCACCTTCATTTGTTCTTGAATGAGTGAAGCCAGTAAGGGACTCCCGTCTCTGTCCTTAGGTCCCTGGAACTTCCTCAGGCACTCATTTCCTGGTGAGGATGCTGGGGTCCCTGGACTTGGCTTGGGATGGTGACAGGATCTCCTTGTCCACAGAGATGGAATTTATCGGGGTAGGTAGGCATGACCTGAGGAAAGGAATTGTGAGCACCTGGTCCACAGGGGACTTGGTCTGACTTTCCTCATGGGCTTAGCAGGGAAAGACAGGTTGGAGGTGGAGTGTGGACTTGGCCACCGAGGCAGGTGTTTATTTCTTGAGGTCACTGTGTTTACATCCCTTTGCTGGATCTGTCATGAGTCTTGTGGGCATGGGAGGGGCCAAGCTACCTTCTCCTGTACCCCTGAGACTCCAGGGCACCCCTGAACTGTGTGGCAGTCACTCCGTGATGTTTGGGGATGGTAGTTGTTCTCTATAGCAGGCAGTATTCCGGCCTTGGTCTGTGAGGATTCAGTGACACCATACTGCCTGATGATATTGTTCCCTGGAGATACTCAGCCCAGTGGCAGTCACTGATGTACATGAGAGACACGCTTTCCACACTACCTGTCCATGCTGGCCCTAGGGCCTGGGCTTTGCTTGGTGACATGAGTGCCACCGAGCTCCCACGTGGATAGGTTTCCAGTGGGTTAGGTGGTGAGTGTCACCAAAGGTATACACAAGGGCAGGGCTTGTGGTGCTGGGTCTCCTGGTTAGATCCCTTCTCACAGGTCACAGAGGTCCTGAAGGCGGAGTCCCTGTGGACTTTGGAGGAAACTGGACAGGAGTTTGTTATTGTTAATATTTGGGATTTTGTTCTCACTGTTGGAATTAAACCTGGGTCCCCACATGCTGGGCAAGGGCTCTGCCACAGCAGAAGATCATTTCCACATCCAAACTCATAAATTCTCCCAAACCTGGAACTTTCTGAGCCACTCACATGATGCCATGGATAGAATATTCCTCATGCGGCAACATAAGATGGATTGCCGTCAACAGAGACCCAGTGCAAATGTTGCAGGGCTGACAGATGAATGGCAGGGTCGATGCAGAAGCTTTTTGGCTTATAGTTGGGTGGAATCTTCAGCATGACTTTTTTTTTTGAGAGCTAGCCTGCTGGCCTGGAACGTGCAGTCTTCAATCTCCATTGTAGCAATCTTCTGCTTCAGTTTCCCAAGTACTGGGATCACAGGCATGTATGCAGAGCTGCCTTTTTTTTTGTATTTGTTGTAAAATCCAGAAATATCAAAAATCTAAAATGCTATGATCACAGGCATTTCCCACAGAGGATTCTTGACCTTTGGAAACATAGGAGACAGTATTTTTTGAGTGACTACTTCAATCCCAGCCTGAGGCCCAGCCTCACATAGCCAGTGAGATGGAGAGTCCCATGGTATGACATCACTGGGGAGTTCCCACACAGAGAGCTGTTAGGCTGGGGAAACCCACTCAAGAGCCTGACACTAGGTCCCTACCACCCTGGGGGCCTTAGATGACCCCAAATACAGAACCTTAATTGGCCTTACCTCCTACACTGTAAGTCAACTGCCCTTCAAAACAAATTGGGAGCCCAGTCACTCTGAGGCAGGAGGGTTAGGAGCCTAAGGCCAGTGTGGACTCCATGGGAGGACCCTGTTTCAGTAATCAAATGTGTGGGATAAAACCGGACTCTCTGAACATGGTGAACAATGAGGGCTGATGAGAAGCCAAGGACAATGGCACGGGGGTTTGATCCTACTTAATGTGCTGGCTTTGTGGGAGCCTAGCCAGTTTGGATGTTCACCTTCCTATATTTGGACGGAGGGGTGAGGACCTTGGACTTTCCACAGGGCAGGGAACCCTGACTGCTCTTTGGACTGGAGAGGGAGAGGGAGAGGAGTAGGGGGAGGGGGAGAAGGGTGGGAGGAGGGGGAGAAGGGTGGGAGGAGGGGGAGGAAAATGCGAGGCTGGGAAGAGGCGGAAACTTGTTTTTTTTTCCTTTTCTCAATAAAAAATAAAATAAAAAAGAGTCTAAGTCTTGCATTGGAAATGGTTTGGCTAAATCATAAGAGGAAGATAACTATGACTATCTAATCTTCAACCCCCTTGAAGGCCTGAGAAGGGATATAATCTTACTTGAGTAGGCAGGAAGTGAAATCAAGCAGCTTCCAAAATGTGCAGTATATGAGAGAAGCAACTGGCTACCTGGGCAATCACTCAAAGTCTCATTTGCAATGTTGAAGCAACCAACTTTGACCAAGGCCTTAGTGTAACTGACAGACCATTTTCAGAGGCAGGAAAATTTTTAGAACCATCTTACCCTATTTTGGCAAGGTTTGGCAGTCTTTTTTCTTGTGTCCTGCTATACACCATGTGCTTTGTCAGTGGTCGATGAATGGGCAATTCCTTGACCAAAGGCCAATTGTGCCAAGAAGAAAACAAGCTCCAAGTGGCATATCTTTGCTGTTTAACATTCTCTTGGGAGTAGATCAGTGCTCTCAGGAGCAATTGTATTGTGTCTCACATCAATGGAACCCTAAGTTATTTAAATGCCATGTTCTACAGATCCTTGAAGTGGTTGAAAATTACCTATTTATGCACACATATTTCTATGTATCTAAAAAACCTAATTAATCTGACTATATGTATAACAAACTTGAATAACTATTGACCTATTATACTTAATACCTGTATAACTTAAAGACTAAGACTTTATATCAGAATATTAAACATTTAAACAACTTTGCAGTAAAAAGGAACAATGACCTCAAAATGTAAGCAATATATAAGTATCTTGATCAGAGGTAGGAATATATATTGTAAAATGATAAATATATACTAAAATTGTATCAGTATACAAAATGTCTTAAAAAGGTAGAAACATGTATGCATACAATCTGATGAAATAACTTTGCATGGGTGTACAAATATTGTAAACAGAAATAACAAATATAATTTGAACTTTGATGTGGGAGTGTCATATATCAATCTGTTGATTTCATTGGTTAAGCAATAAAGAAACGGCTTGGCCCTCATAGGTTAAAACATAGGTGGGAGGAGTAAACAGAACAGAATGCTGGGAGGAAGAGGAAGTGAGCTAAGACTTGACAGCTCTCCTCTCAGGGGCAACGCCTCAGAGAGACGCCATGCTCCCCACTCCCAGGCAGACACACGCAATGAAGCTCCAACCCAGGATGGACGTAGGCTAGAAGCTCCCTGGTAAGCCACCTCGTGGGCTACAGCAGATTATTAGAAATGGGCTAGTCCAGGTGCGAGAGTTAGCCTAGAAGAGGCTAGATAGAAATGGGCCAAGCAGTGTTTAAATGAATACAGTTTGTGTGTTGTTATTTCGGGCATAAGCTAGCAGGCAGCCGGGGTGCTGGGGACGCAGCCCCACCACTCTTATTACAACAGAACTTGTATTAATATACAACAAACTATACAAATGTAAATTGTCCATAAGTAATAGCTCAAAAATTTTTACTTTATTACTCACTATGATTATTATTAGTATGAATAAGATCACACAAAATTACCTGTTACCCCATTCAATTTTTTTCTTTGTTTTCTCTTTAGATTATTGTCTAGTATAATTGCAAATGATTTCTGAGTAGTCAATAGGGTTTTCAAAGTTTTTCTTTGAAGTTCTGACCAGAATGTTGTGAGAACGTGCACCATTTTAGCAGCTAATACCCAAAAAACTGAACTTTATTTTAGTGCTGTCAGCATCATGATTTTATCTTAACCAGGTGGAGTCATTGCTGTGGGGCCACATCTTCCTGGAAACTTTAAAGATTATTGGAGGAAAGGGATCTGTAGAAAAATCTAATGTTTATTGTGGAAAACTAAACATCATTTATAAAGACATATATTCAATAAAAATACAATATAGACAAAATAGGCATGGAGAAAGAAAAATTTTCTATTTTGTAACCTAAGTAATTGACAGAATCTCCTCTTTGAATCTTTCTAGGAACAATTTGTAATCCCCATTTAGGCATTTTTTTTTTACTTTTTGAAACATTCTTTTTAAGGTATCTGCATTTGAATCAGATAACAAAATGCCATCCATGTAATGGTAAATTACAGTCTTATAAAATTGCTTACATATTATTTTCAATGACTGACAAAGTTTTGGCACAGGGTGGGGCTTTTGAGCATTCTCTGTGGGAGGATGGTTCATTGGTATTTCCTAGTAGGCTGAGAATTTTTATAAGTAGGCACTGTGAAGGCAAATTTTCCTCAGTCCTGTTTTGTAGAAACAATCCTTTAAATTAATAGCTATGACAGGCCATCCTTTTGATAACAGACAAGGCAGAGGAATTTCAGATTATAAAGAGCCCATAGGTTCAATAACCTTGTTAACAGCTTCAAGATCTGTTGCCATTTTCATTTTTCAAATTTCTTTTTAACAACAAATACAGGAGAATTTTAAGGACTGGTAGAATTTTTAATATGTTGAGCATCTAGTTTCTCCTGTACCAACTGTTTTAAAACTTTCTGTTAGAGACCATTGTTTAAACCATATTGCTTTCTCAGTTAACCATTTTAAAGGCAAGACCATTAGAATCTCTGAAGATTTGCTGGTTGTTTTGTGTTCTTGTACAGCCTGAATGTCTGATGACCTTTGTCTTAAGTTTTTGGTACTGCAGGAATGTTAACCTCAATATTTCATTGCTGCAACAGTTCACAACCGCATAAATTCATTGCAGTATTAGCTACATAAGGCCTCAGCCTTACTTTTATTCTTTTGGCCCAATGCTTTTACCCCATTTCATGCATTGTTTTACTTGAGATAGTGTTTTAATTCCTAGGAACTGAATATCTGCTTCTTGATGAGGCCAATTCGGATGCCAAGATTCTGGAGTAATGATATTTACATCTGCACCCATGTTTATCAAGCCCTCAATAACAATGCCATTTACATTTTTAGCTTTGGTCTTTGATCATTTATAGAAGTCTGCCAGAATGTTTTTTTATTTCCTACTCGAGTTTTTGATTTATCCTCCATATCTATTTTATCATTCAGACCAGTATTGTTTTTTTTTTTTACATTAGGCACTGGATTTTTTAAATTTTTTTGTGGGACATGTTTGCCACAGTAACTGAGAAAGATTGGGCCATTGGACCTGTGAAAGGCCCACAAGGGAGTTCTCCAATGGTATCGGATTGTCCTGTCTCTCCTTTGTCAACCTACATTATTGGACCAATGTTAGTCTTTGCCATGCCTCCTACAGACACCCAAAGGCTGAGTCCTCCTATTCTTGCCATTTCTATAGTAGATATTATTTCTAGGAATTTCTTGTCTAAAATCCTTTCTCAGATGTTCTATTTTACCACAATTAAAACATTTATATTTTGCTGTTTCCTTATACCATTGGAAATCACTTCTCCTACCCAATTTATTATTATAGTCAAATGTCTCAACATTCATTGTATCCAGATCCATTCATCCATTAGTACTGATCTGACCTTTAGAGGCCCAAGGATCGTTTTCCATTCTAAGTTGTCATTTTTAAAAGCTAAATATTTAATAAGTATACATCTATCTTCTGGGTCTGTTACTCCTATTTGTCCAGCCTTAGTTAATCTTTGAAAAAAAGTCACTAAAAGGTTCTCTCTGACCCTGTTTAACCCTAATATATATTTTTTCTATTTTGGTTTCTGAATCCTGTACCAAAAATTTAAGGCTGCTGTGCTGCATAAGTATAAGGTGTGTTTTTTGTAAAGAGCCTGGTCCTTAGGATCAGAGTAAGGACCCTTGCCAAGAATTTGATCTCAGGACCTCTCAAGTTCTTTTGCTTTTTACTTTTGTTAAAAAATTTTTGTCTTTTTTTTCCAATAACCTTTTTAGAGAAGCTGCAGTCCATCTTGTAGGACCCCTGAGATTAACTGAAGCCAAGCTTGTAGGTTACCCTTATTGCTTGAAGCCCACGTTTTGATCATTTTCCTAACAAAGGGTGAATGTAGGCTGTAAGAAATGATTGCTTGGGGCTGGAGAGATGGCTCAGTGGTTAAGAGCATTGCCTGCTCTTCCAAAGGTCCTGAGTTCAATTTCCAGCAACCACATGGTGGCTCACAACCATCTGTAAAGAGGTCTGGTGCCCTCTTCCAGCCTGCAGGCATACACACAGACAGAATATTGTATACACAATAAATAAATAAAATAAATATTTAGAAAAGAAAGAAATAATTGCTTACTTAATTTCTTTTAGATCACTCATATGAATGGGTTCCCATTTATATTTTTTGACTACCTTAGGGTACTTGGTGACAGATGGTCAGTTAGAACTCTGGGTAAGCCATCCAGGAGTTTGGTACATACTAATCGGGCTAAATTTTGTCTTTGTAACTTTTGTCCCTGCTCAAATTTTTGATAATTTTTTTTAATCTTTAAATTTTTTTTTACTCCTGCCTTTTGTAAAGTCTGGATCTCCTGTCCAGTATTTTTTTCTAATGCCCTCCTTGAAGATTTCAAAGTATGAAGTCTGTCCTTGTACAGAATTTTTTTACAGTTTTTTATTGATTTTTATTGAGCTCAATATTTTTCTTTGCTCCCCTTCCTGTTTCTCCCCTCCCACTTTCCACCCTCCCCTGAAGTCCCCATGCTTCCAATTTACTCAGGAGATCTTGTCTTTTCTACTTCCTGTGTAGATTAGATCTATGTAAGTTTCTCTTACTGTCCTCATTGTTTGTTGTCTAAGTTCTCTGGAGGATAAAAAAAAAAGATGGAATCTTTTTTAGATTCCTCTGTTGAGAGTTCTCTGTTTAGGTCTGTAATCCATTTTTTAAATTGGATTATGTGTTCTTTTGATGACCAATTTCTTGAGTTCTTTGTCTATTTTAGAGATCAGACCTCTGTCTGATGTGGGGTTAAGTGAAGATTTTTTCCCATTCTGTAGGTTGTCGTTTTTTCTTGTTGACCATATCCTTTGCTTTACAGAAGCTCTTCAGGTTCAGGAGGTTCCATTTATTGTTTCTCTCAGTATCTATGCTGCTGGGGCTATATTTAGGAAGTGGTCTTCTGTGCCAATGTATTCAAGTGTACTTCCCACTTTCTCTTCTATACGGCTCAGTGTGACTGGCTTTATCTTGAGGTCTTTGATCCATCTGGACTTGAGCTTTGTGCATGATAATAGATATAGATTTGTTTTCATTCTTCTACATGTTGTTATCTAGTTATACCAGTACCATTTGTTAAATATGCTATATTTTCTTCCATTGTATAACTTTAGCTTCTTTGTCAAAAATCAGGTGTTCAAATGAGTGTGCATTAATATCTGGGTCTTCTATTGGGTTCTGTTGGTCCTTCTGTCTGTTCTTATGCCAATTCCAGGCTGTTTTCAGTACTGTGCTTTATAGGAGAGTTTGAAGTCAGGGACTGTGATGCTTCCAGAAGTTGTTTTATTTTACAGGATTATTTTGCCTATCCCGGGTTTTTTGCTTTTCCATATGAACTTGAGTACTGTTCTTTCGAGGTCTGTAAAGAGTTTTGCTGGGATTTTGCTGGGCATTGCATTGAATCTGTAGATTGCTTTTGGTAAGATTCTACTTACCCAAGAGCATGGGAGATCTTTCCACTTTCTGGTGTCTTCTTCAATTTCTTTCTTCAAAAATTTAAAGTTCCTGTCATCCAAGTCTTCCACTTTTTTTGTTTAGAGTTACTCCAAGATATTTTATGCTATTTGTGGCTATTGTGAAGGCTGTTGTTTCTCTAATTTCTTCTCTAGCCCTTTTATCATCTGTGTCCAAGAGGTCTACTGATTATTTTGAGTTAATCCTGTATCTTGCTACATTACTGAAAGTCGTAGAAGTTCTTTGGTAGAATTTTTGGGATTGCTTATGTAAACTATCATATCATAAGCAAACAGTGAGAGTTTGAATTCTTTTTCTATTCTGATTTCTATCCCCTTGATCTCCTTTTGATGTCTTATTGCTCTAGCTAGGACCTCAAGAATTATATTGAATAGATATGGAGAGAGTGGACAGCCTTGTCTTGTTCCTGATTTCAGTGGAATTGCTGGGAGTTTCTCTCCAATTAGTTTGATATTGGCTGTTGTCATGCTGTCTATTGCCTATATTATGTTTAGGTATGTTCCTTGTATCCCTGTTCTCTCCAAGACCTTTATCATGAAGGGATGTTGTATTTTGTCAAAAGCTTTTTCGGCATCTAATGAGATGATCATGTGGTTTTTCTTTTTCAGTTTTTTTATATGGTGGGTTAGATTGACAGATCTCTGTATGTTGAACCATTCCTGCATCTCTGGGATGAAGCCAACTTGATCATGGTGGATCATGGTTCTGATGTGTTCTTGGATTCGATTTGCCAGTATTTTATTGAGTATTTTTACATCAATGTTCATGAGTGAGATTAGCCTGTAATTCTCCTTCTTAGTAATGTCTTTCTATGGTTTGGGTATCAGGGTAATTGTAGCCTCATAAAAAGAGTTTGGCGATGTTCCTTCTGTTTCTATTGTGTGGAATAATTTGAGGAGTATTGGAATTAGCTCTTCTTTGAAAGTCTTGTAGAATTCTGAGCTGAAACTATTTGGTCCTGGGCCTTTTTTGGTTGGGAGACTTTTAATAGCTGTTTCTATTTCTTCAGCAGTTATAGGTCTGTTTAATTTGCTTATCTCTTCTTGATTTAATTCTCATAAGTGATATTTATCCAGAAAATTGTCCATTTCCTTTAAGTTTTCCAATTTTATGGAGTACAGGTTTTCAAAATATGACCTGATGATTTTCTGTGTTTCCTCCATGTCTGTTGTTATGTCCTCCTTTTCATTTCTGATTTTGTTAATTTGGATATTCTTTTGCTGCCTTTGGTTAGTTTGGATAGAGGTTTTCTGTTTTGTTGATTTTCTTGAAGAACCAACTCTTTGTCTCACCGATTTTTTGTATTGTTTTCTTTGTTTCTATTTTGTTGATTTCAGCTCTCAATTTGATTATTTCCTGTCTAGTTATGTTAGCTGAGTTTACCTCTTTCAGTTCTAAAATTTTCAAATGTTCTGTTAATTCACTAGTGTGCTTTTTCCAGCTTCGTGTAAGTGTTTAGTGCTATGAACACTTAACACTGCTTTCATTGTGTCCCATAAATTTGGGTATGTTGTGTGGTCATTTTCATTGAATTTTAGGAAGTTTTAAATTTCTCCCTTGTTCCATCAATGATTCAGGTGAGCATTGTTTAATTTCCATGTGTTTGTGGGTTTTCTGGAATTAGTATTGCTCTTGACTTCTAGTTTTAAAACATGGTTATCTGATAAGGTACTTTGGGTTATTCCAATTTTCTTTTATTTGTTGAGGTTTGTTTTGTTACCAAGTATGTGGTCAATTTTTGAGAAGGTTCCATGAGATGCTGAGAAGAAGGTGTATTCTTTTCTGTTTCGATAGAGTATTCTATATATGTCTTTTAAGTCCATTTGAATCACAACATCTGTTAGTTCTCTTATTTCTCTGTTCATTTTTTGTCTGACTGACCTGTTTTGTGGTGAGAGTGGAGTGTTACAGTCTCCCACTATTAGTGTGTGGGATTTTAATATATTATTTAAACTTTAGAAGTTTTTCTTTTACATATGAGGGTGTCCTTGTATTTGTGGCATAGATGTTCAGTATTGAGATTTCTTCTTATTAGTCTCCTGTGACTAATATGAAAAATGACCTTCTTTATCTTTTTTGACTGATTTTAGCTTGAAGTCTATTTTGTTAGATATTAATGACCAGTGATTGCTGTCTCCTGTTAGTTTACTTTTCATTCTTGGTAATGTTAATTTGTGTGTTTTTCTCTTTGGGATTTGCTGCTATGAGACCATCAATTGTCTATGTTTTTGTTGGTGTAGCCAACTTCCTTGGGTGGGACTTTTCCTTCTAGTATTTTGTGTAGGGCTGGGTTAGTAGCTAGGTATTAGTGAAATCTAGTTTTGTCATGAAATATCTTGTTTTGCCTTACTATAGTGATTTTAAGTTTTGCTGGATATAGTAGTCTGGGCTGGCATCCATGGTCTCTTAATGACAGCATAACACTTGACCATAACCTTATGGCTTTCATTGTCTCCAGTGAGAAGTCAGGTGTAATTCTGATAGGTCTACCTTTATATGTTACTTGGCCTTTTTCCTTTGCAGCTCTTAATATTCTTTCTTTACTTTAGATGTTTAGTGTTTTGATTATTTGGCCAGAGGACTTTTTTTTTAAATTGAGTCTATTTGGTGTACTGTAAACTTTTTGTTTCTTCATAGGCATATCTGTTTTTTAGGTTGGGACCATTTTGTTCTATGATTTTGTTAAATATATATATTTTATGTGCCTTTGAGTTGAACTTCTTCTTCTATACCTATTCTTAGAATTTCTTTTCATTGTGTCCAATATTTCCTGGTTATTTTGGGTTAAGCTTTTGTTAGATTTAATGTTTTCTTTGACTGATAACTCTATTTCCTGTACTGTATCTTCAGCACTTGAGATTCTTTCTTCCATCTCTTGTATTCTGCTGTTCATGCTTGCTTTTGTGGTTCCTGATCGTTTCTCATGATTTCTGTTTCTATAATTCCCACAGCTTGTATTTTCTTTATTGTCTCTATTTCAGTTTTTAAGTCTTGAATAGTTTCTTTCATATGTTTGATTTCCTTTTCTTGTTTTTCCCTGAGGGATTTGCTGATGTCTTCCAAATTTTGTTTGTCCTTTCCTCCATTTCTTTGAGGGAACTTCTCATTTCCTCTTTAAGAGTTTTAAACATTCTTTTGAAATTATTTTTAGGTCATTTTCTTCTGCTTTATCTTTATTTGGTTGTTCAAGTCTTGTTGTTGTAGGGTCTTTAGGTTTACTGGTATTGTGTTGCTATTTCTGCTGTAGCATGTGACCTTACCTTTTCTACTCATCTTTTCCTCTAATAGATGTGGTTGGGGCTGTCTGAGATTCTGTTGATTAATCTTTTAGGTGCTAAAGAATCCAAAGCTCAGATGGTTGTTCCTTGTGGTACAGTCAGTGCCACAGTTCTAGTTTACCCATTGGTTACTCTGTGTTCCTGGAGATAGCTCAGTGCTCCTGTGTTTTTCTCTGCTCCCTTGGAGTGTGTTGTCTCAGGCCTACTAGGTTGCTGGCTTTTACCTGTTTCTGTAAATCCTGGTCTGGATCCCCTCCTGTAGATGTCCCTTGCCTGGAGTTGGTCCTGCAAAGTTTTCTGGTCTACTGACTCAGCGTTCCCAGGCTTGGGTGCACCCAGAACAGCAGAGGACCTAGCTCAAGCTTACTCCCTCAGAGGTCCCAGACTCATGGTTGGACCCGCAGAGGTTCCAGGTCTCTGCCTATTGCCTTTGATGTTCCAGAACAATGCCCAGGCCCACAGAGGTCCTGGCTAAGGCCTACTCCCTCTGACGTCCCAGACTCATGCCTGGCCCCAAGAGATCTCTGGTTCCTGCCTACTCCCTTGGAGGTCCCAGATGCGCGCCTAGACTGGCAGAGGTCCTGGCTCAGGCCTAGTTCCTGGGAGGTCCTAGGAACTCATGCTGAGACCCACAGGGATCCTGGCTTAGGTCTACTCCCTTGAAGGTCCCAGGTTCACGTTGGGACTCTCAGCAGTCTCTGGCTCTGGCTCGCTTGCTCAGCGGTTACTCCCCAGTACCTGTTTCAGTGGAGATCGCTTACTCTGGATCTTGGACATAATTTTTATGGCATACATATTACCTTCATGGACAGACACTCTATCCATCAATCTATCCTAACTGTTTAACAGATTTTGCTTAATACATTCAACAGCTTGAATTCTCTCAGACAGTGTCTCTTCACCCTCCATCATTGACTGGGTTTGGGCCATCAAATTGGTTGTATCCTTCTCCAGAGTGCCGATTTTTCCTTTCAGCTGGTCATTATCAGTCTTAAAGTGCCTCATTCATGGCTCATTAGTTATCAAACCATTTTTAAAGGTGAAAATATGAAATACAAAGCTAATCCCTGGAATGAAATATAGGGATGTAGGATGGAAATCACATAAGCCTTGCATAATACCATACATGGTATAAGTTAAAAAGCTGTTGTCTTGTATTGATAAATTACTTGTTATGTTGACATTATAAATCTCACCTGTCATAAGGTATATCGAATTGAAGTATGTGCAATAACTGTTACCGGCCAGCAGGTGTCGCAGTTGTATTTGCCTGGTAGGAACATCCTAGCCAAGGACTTTTCAAATTGGTTTTAACCCATTAGTTACTGAAAGATATGCTTAATTTAGGATCAGTTATTAAAGTGATCAAAGTGATTTTGAGAGTTGGTGACGAGGATAAAGAGAAAATCCAGAGCCTTCCATCAGTACAAATCACAAACCCTGTACTCCACAAAGATCCCTCTGTGGCCGCAGCATGGGTACTGGAGGGACAGGAAGGCAGCAATGCCAACAGAGACATCCAGGGAACCCCACACCCCACCTGTGCCTTTGCAACGTGCCCGGGAAGCCAGACCCAGAGCAGCTCTGGGATGCCACTGAGGCCAGAGATTGCTATAGAGCCATGCACAAGGAGGATCAGTGCCCAAATACCTACGTGTGATCCAGTGGTGGCTGGGTGGAGTTGCGTGGGTCCTAAAAAGTGGATGTAATGGTCCCCAAGCCAATTGTTGAAGGACATGGGTCAAAGAATCCCAGGCTAACTCCAAGATATACCAATTATATTTTTTCTTTATTATAAGGGGCAAACTCACAAAACAGGAACGAGAAGTCCAGCATCAGCTGTGTAACATGGGAACCACAGAGAGAACCCTGGGCAGGCCAGTGGTTTTCTCCAGGTACCCAAAAGGTCACTCTCTATCCTGGTCCACCCTCTTAAAGATCATTGGCTAACAGAGATTCCCCATCAAAACAACATTATTCTTACCCTTGGCATGCAATCTATTCTTATAGGTAACTGGTTTTTTGTTTAAACCTTTTTGTGGTTGGTGTATCTATTTTTGCCTAATTTAATGGACTGATTTTGTATTTTCTATGTTTTTTGTAGTCTTTATATTTTATTTTTAATCTTTGAGTTTAAAAAATGTGCATGATTTTAGGAACACTATGTGAAATTGATGCTCTAGATCATTTAGACACAGAGAACAGAGAGAAAATTCTTTGTACTCTTACTTTGGCCACTAAAATTTGAGCATTGTTATAGACCTAACTCAGGGCCTCCAGTCTGCTACTGAGCTACATCTCTAGTCCTTGTTATTTAAGTTGGGTCTTAGTATATAGCCTGGGATGGCCTTGAACACTCATTTCTTCTGTCTGTACCTTCCTAGTTCTGGACCACCACACTAATCAGGAATCTGTCTAATCTAGACCTTTCTTGATGTTTTTCCCTTCTTCCCCCCACCCCCAAGATAGAGCTCCAGGTAGCCAAAGCTATATATAGGTAAACCCTGTTTTGGGGTGGGGGAGAAAGAGGGAGAGGGAGAGAGATGAGGGTAAAGAAAGTGTCATATAAGTTAATATACAGAAAAGAGTTCTGTAACACAGTTGTTTCTAATTTAGTCTATTTTTCATTTTGCTGGACTTTTGTACCTTTATTATTATTACAAAAATAATATAGCATCTATTCTAAGATTAATACAGTCGGGTTCAAGGGCATATGCCTGTTATCCCAGTTTCGGAGATAGGTGAGAGATAGAAGGATTGCAATTTTAAGGGCAGCTTAGGCAACATAGAAAAGACCCTAGGGTTGTAGGAGGAGATGGATATAGATGCACATAGATAGTAATCAGAGAACAAAACTGCCCTCATTGTCAATGTGGCAATTTCTCAGAAAATTAGGAAACATCCTTCCTCAAGACCCAGTAATACCACTTTTGGGTATCTATTCAAAGGATGCTCAATCATGCCACAAGGACATGTGCTCAACTATGTTCATAGCAGCATTGTTTGTCATAACCAGAACCTGGAAACAACTGAAATGCCCCTTGACCAAAGAATGGATAAGGAAAATGTGGTACATTGACACAATGGAGTACTATAAAACAGAGAAAAATAATGATATCCTGAATTTTGCAGGCAAATGAATGGAGCTAGAAAACATCATTTTGAGTGAGGTAACCCAGATACAGAAAGACAATTATCACATATACACACTCATAGGTGGTTTGTAAACATAAAGTAAAGAAAACCAGCTCACAAATCAATCTCAGAGAACCTAGACAACAATGAGGACCCTAAGAGTGACATACATAGATCTAATCTACATGGGAAGTAGAAAAAGACAAGATCTCCTGAGTAAATTGGGAGCATGGGGACCTTGGGAGAGGGTTGAAGGGGAGTGGAGAGGTATGAAGGGGAGCAGGGAAAAATGTAGAACTCAATGAAAATAATAATAAAAAAACATAATCTCAGTCTTTTCTTGGATTTTATTAACCAAATAGTTTTTGATATTTAATATTCCAACAAATTTAATCATTGAAAATGTGCTTTGATATGTTGTCTTCCCCTTTAGGAAGTATTTAAAGAAAGAATTGGCTATATGCACGTTTGAGGATTAAAATCTTTGGGTCCCATCACTAGAACTGCTTAAAGAACTTAAGAATATAGTAAGTTTTTAACCATTATGATGTGAAGTTCCTTTGTTTCAACTTTAAGAATAGTAACTAACCTTTTACTTCTGTGTCACTTTTCAGGCTGTAGAAGGTGATCATACTTCAGTTAGTATTTTGGGCATTAGTAATGTCCATCCTCTCTTGGTTCTTATCCAATGAATTCCAGAGCTAGAATCACATGACCTACAAATATTCATCTCTGATTGGCTGAAAAAAATTGTTGTATTAATAAACAGAGCCGAACTATGTGTGTGAATGCAAACATGGGAATAAGAATCATTGAAACCCTTGAATCCCAGTCTTCCCTACATCGAACTTGTGCTGAATCCATCAACTACTACGATTGCTGAGAGTAGATGAATCTGAGTTTATTCACCCATATGCCATTCCTGTGACTCATGCAATTCTGACAATGGCACGGAAACTCAATCTTGAGAGTGCACTGCAGTATTTTAATTTGGAATTTCTGTGCCTGCCATTGAGAAATGGCCTGGGTCTGCATTTTCCTTCTCTGCTTGGTTTTGCTTAGATCAGGATCAATTACCCCTTGACACTGCTAACAAAGGAGGAAAAAGAAAACAATTATATAGGTAATGGTACAAAATGTGGAATATAAATGAAGATTGTCACATTCTTAAGTAGGATAATGTATCTATAACAGTTTATATGAAATTTTTATTTTGTGCCTGTATATAGTTTAGAAGTGCTTTATTACTTTTAAAATAGTTCTGTATCTTATATATTTTCCTGGCTAAATGCTGAGTACCTTTAGGAAACAAAAATGAAAGTAGTATAAAAGTGGAGAAGAAATAGTAAACCGTTCCACTGCAGGAGTTGTGTTCTCATGTAAAACATTCAGGCCTCAGGTAGCTAATAATTTTTAATATGCCTTATTATTAAAACTTTTATGTGTGCTTTCTGGATATTTGGAAGACTTTAAAAGATTTGAAATTTGTGGTTTTGTTCTAGCTCAGAGGTTCTCAACCTGTGAGTCCTTTGGGGGCCATCGAAGGACCCTTTCACAAGGGTTACCTAAAACCATTAGAAAACGCAGATAATTATATTTGCTTTGTAACAGTAGCAAAATTACAGTTATGAAGTATCACTGAAATAATTTTATAGCTAGGGGTCACTACAACAGGAACTGTATATTAAAGGCACACAGCATCAGGAAGGTAGAAAACCACTGTTCTAGCTTGATAATGAAATCCCACTTCCAGTGTTACCTTTTATAATTTTTTTTAACTTTTATGCCAAAATGGATTTAAAAAATGACTGAAACCAAGTCTGTTGTATAGCGATAAAATTAAGATTGCAGCATTGTTGATAAAGATATTTGTAATCACATTATATGTTCACGATGGTGAACTTCAATGATGAAGAGACTTGTCTACTTTATGTCAGAGGTTCTGATAACATATATTTTTGTTAGTTTTTCTTTTACAGGTAATGGAATGGGTTTTGAAGCTTTTATCACTCACTTAGGTATGTTGGTTGTGGCAGTGTGCACAAAAAGAGAATAAGCAACAGTTATGTTCCTGACCACAGTTTCTGTGATTCTCTCTGGGTAAGACTTCAGGATGCCACCTCAAACTCTTCATTCTATCTTTCCTTTAAGATGTATAACAGTTCTCACCTTTAATCTCAGCACTCAGGAGGCAGAGGTAGGTGACTCTGTGAGTTTCAAGGACAGCCTGGTCTATAAAAGCTATTTTCAAGGCAGATTCCAAAGCTACAAAGAAACCCTGTCTCAAAAAAGAAGTATAACAGTTTGATGCATTTATAGGAGACGGTTTTGTCTGCCAATATTCATTTCTAATGAATTAATGTTAAATCAATGTATTTTTGTTGCTTACTTCAAAAACATAAAATGGTTCTCCTTGAAGAAAATAATTTTAAGAATATTTAGAACCTTAGAAAATGCAGAAGAAACAATTTTTGTAAGTCTCTGATAAAGACTTAATTGTTTTACAGTACATGAAAATTGTTACTTGTTTTGAGAACATCATTGAGTCAGCATTTTAGCTTTCCTTAATATTTTCTTCACACAAATTATGAAGTAATAATCTGTAAGCATATGTCATTGCAAAGACATGATGTAATTTTAGTCATTTTAATGTGTGCTTTACTTCATTAGCACAACATAACCATTGTTCACATGCCTGGGCAAAGGCCCTTTTGTCAGAGCACCATCTATATCTATGACAATGGACAACAAAAGGTTTCTGCTCCTCTCAGATTCCCTGCCATGAATGAGGTCAGTATATGTAGCTTCTTTGTTTTTTAGGACCCTAATTGATTGCAAAATCCTAAGAATATTTAGAAAATACATTGTAAATATTTTCCTAAAATGCTATGATATACTTTTCTATCTCTGTGAAATATGAACTAGTGATGAAGTAGCTTCAAGCTTTATTCTCCACACAGGTTAGAAAAGCTTTTGGAGATTGGCTAATTTAAGAAAGTCATCTAGATGAAGTAGAATATTTGTCAGAATGATTTTCCTAGTAAGTTTCTTATTTCTCATCATGACTATTGAAGGTAGCTTTTAATTAACATTATACTGTTACATAATACTCAATAAATTTTGTAGGGGAAAAGTAATTATCTCTATTTTAGATAATAGTAAAGCTCTTTTAACTTTTAAAAATAATGCCCATTGCCGCATAGTAGTAAATCCAACACTCAGGAGGCAGAGGCAGGTGGATCTTTGTGAGTTCAAGGCCAGCCTGGTCTACAAGAGCTAGTTCCAGGACATGCTCCAAAACAAAAGCAAAAAAAAAAAAATTCAACTTGAAAAAACAAAACCAAAAACCAGACAAACAAAAATACCCATCAAAAAGACTTACTGATTCATAAAAGTAATGTCTGGTTTATCTCAGTTAAAAATAAATTTGATGTTGATGCCTTAGGTATATACTTCTCTATTTATGTTGTGATCCTGTTGAAAAATTGACTTTCACTTCTATTTTCAAAGTATTTGCTTACTTTTATATAAATGATTTCCTCTTATTTTTACTTAATTTTTAAATTTAGTTATTTATCTTTCCATCGGTTGGTATCAAACCCAAGCTTCATACATGCTAGACAAGTACTCTACCATGGAGCTACATGTTCAGCTCCATAGTATCTCAGTTCATCGTTTAGTTTTGTGTTTTTTAGGATAGGGTCTTATTATCAGCTCATGATCCCTTTGCTTTGGCCTTCACCAATGCCAGGACTTAAGTATGTGCTACCAGCTTTACACTGTTTAAATGTGAAGAGAGAGATATATTTCAAATTGTATGATTTTAAATAATTTTTGTCATTTGTTGTTTAATTTTTAGAAATTTACTTCCTGTTGCAAATTGGTTCAGCTGAGCAAAGAACCACTACTCCTCTGCCATCATTAATAAGAAAATGTATGACTTTGTCTCATGTAAAATGTTAGCTGCTGGGTGGTGTGAGCTGACACATGGAGTTACAGCCAATGGCTGTGTCTCAATCATCTGAGCTGATTAACTGTGTCAAGCAGGACTGAACATATCTGCATGGGAGAGTTCACTAATGGAAACTAAATGCTTAGTAGTTCAAGCTCTCCTCCCTAAACTGTACACCCACCGGTGTCTGTCTTCATTCACACGGAAGGAATTAATATATGATGGAAAATCACACACTGTGACCCATCAGATCCTTCTTTGTAATGGACACCCCTGCCACCCATGACCTTAAACTTCAGTCTGTGATCTAGCTATTGTCCAGTGTGTCCCCTGCAGTGCACACTGTACACTGTTCCTACTCTTCTGGTCTGAAGCTCATGACCTTAAACTTCAGTCTGTGATCTAGGTATTGTCCAGTGTGTCCCCTGCAGTGCACACAGTACACTGTTCCTACTCTTCTGGTCTGAAGCTCGTGACCTTCGACTTCAGTCTGTGATCTAGGTATTGTCCAGTGTGTCCCCTGCAGTGCACACAGTACACTGTTCCTACTCTTCTGGTCTGAAGGGAGGAGCCATGCTCTATATGACTCAAACTGATAATTTTAGAACTCACAATAAAATCCAGAGAAGCTGGAGGACACTCATTTACTCATCTATTATCCTTCTCACTGAGCAGTTAAGGCCCAGTCTTGAAGCAATTGCAGAACTTGCTTTCTGGGCAGCAGGAGCAGGATTAGGTGTTCAAAGCAATTCTCAAATATGTAGTGTGAGATAAGCCTAAGCTACAGGAGACAGAAATAAATAATCAACAGAATTTGAGAAAAAAATGGAAAGAAATTCTTAATGACCTGGAAATAATAGGGAATAGAAACAAATAGATTAGAGCAGAAATTAGAGCATTTAAAGTAAATAAAATTTAAAAAGTGAAAATAGCAATTATCTTTTAAAAAACATAAATATAATTTTTTAAAAACACAGTTATACTGACTTTGGACAAGAGAAAAACACTCCCTGGTAAAGAGACTGACATTAAAAAGGCATTACTTCACCATGCCCCATGTGCAGTGTCAGCTGCTGAGACCTGTGACCTGAAACACACAGCTGCAGCTAATGGATAGAATCGTGACAGGCAGGATTGGACATATAAGCATAGGAGAGTTCCCTTGTTAGAAAGTCAATATTTATTGACTCAAGCTAACCTTCCCGAATTACACAGCCCAAATCTAGCCTGCCTTCATTCTCATGACAGATTAACATATGCTGGGAAATTACAAAATCACTGATCCTGTCACAATCAGGTCCTATTTCATAATGGTGACTCCAGCAGATGTTTGCCTACCTACAGTGTATGCAATAAACTATTCCTCCTATTCTGGTCTGAAAGTGGAAGCCATGCTCCGCATACAAATCCTTTTCCTGTTACTGTAATGGACAGTTGACTACATGTCTTAAATTTTCAATTTTAGAGCTCAGTGGTCATTGTGTTTTCATCCAAGAATTTAGTTTAATTACAAGGACAACAAGGTCATTGCTCTGGGGAGCAATGGTGTGGGATCAAGGCTACCTAATCCAACAAAGAAATGTTTTTCTCAGAAACATTTTTCTACAATGCTTGAGGTACTGCTATTCTAGAATTAATATGTCTTCCCAGTGATAAATCATTCACACACTTAAAGTTTAATAGACATAAATTCCGTTAGTAACAGTATGCATTCATGGTGGTTAATGCTAAAAGAGGAGACCACCTGGTCCAGATTTTGCATTCCACATATGCTGTCATCCTTAAGTCTTTTTTTTAGGTTCAGGTCTGAGGTTATACATTGAACAGTGTAAATAGGGACAGGAGAATGCAAGTCTAGCCACTTAGGCAGATGGAGATTTACAGAACAAAACTATCTTTGAGATTATGCATTATGATAAAAATAAAATATATCACAATGTATGACTTAAAAGAGAAATAGATCTTAATATATGATCTAAATGATATATTTAAGATGTACTGATGCTACAATCCTCACATATACAAAGGACATAGAATACAAATTAAAACAATGTTATGGGAAAGTCACCTATCCACACTGTGATTGTTCTTAAGTCAACAGCTGTTCTGAGCCATTCTAACCTCAAAATAATCCTTCTTTTGCCTCCAAGCTAGCTGTCTCAGAGAAAGGCCACAGATGCTTTTTTGATGAACAGCCCTGATTGGTGTTTATTTCAAGTCTGTGACATTACTGTACAGAATCTCGTTTTTTAAGTTTTATTTTATGTATATGGGTGTTTACCCACAGGTGTCCCTGTGCAGTACCCGCAGAAGCCAGATAAGTGAATCAGATCCCTTGGAACTGGAGTTGCAGGAGATGGTTAGCAACCATGATTTTTGGCAATGTAACCTGTGCCAACTGCAACAACACCCAGTGTTCTTAATTGCTAAGCTATCTTGCAAGCTGCATTTTTATTTAAAATTTATTCCCAAAATTTTCTTTTCTAATTCCTTCCTTAAGTCTGTATGAATAAGGATGTGCAACTATATTAATAAAACCTGCCGGGTCCATTTCTGTTGGTTTTGTGTTATTGTTTCAGAACTGAACATGTTATTTCAGATACATAAATAGGGATCTCATCCCCGCCTGAGGCTAATTCACCCAATTGTAGGAGAATTGCAATCTTTATTGAGCAACATAATTCTGACCCTTAAGTGACTTAGGCTGACTTGGACAGAAAACATTATCAAGAATAAAAAACTTAGATTGGCAAATACCTCATCTAACATTTGCTGGTGCCACAGCCCTGAAGTTGTAGGGCTGCAGGAAAGACTATGGACACTGTCCTGAGCAAACCACAGGCTCCCTGGGTTCAATGGGCCTTCCACCATACCCTACTGACCATTCTCATTTTAGATGACTTTGAAATCCTGAAATTCCTGCCTCCACTTTCTAAGTACCATGGTTATACATCTGTAACCATGCTTGACTTAGTTGGCTTTAACTCCATTTAATCATTCGTTAGAAAGTTGGGGTGAGTAAGATGAGCAGTTACACTTAATTATATTAAAACTCCACCAATCTCCATGAGCCTGGGTTTCAACCATCTGTAGAATAAAGACAGTACTGTGCTCTAGTCTCTTGATGAATTATAATACAAAGATAAAGAAAAACAATTTTGCTCATAGTTGGAAGACAGTGGACCTTAAGACAGGAAGGCTGCATTTGATGGGAGTCAACTGTTACTTAGATCAACCAGTCACACCTTATTGCTATTAATGGCATGTTCATGGGACTGAATAGAAGGCTCAGCACTTAAAACACTGGCTGCTCACCCACAGGGCCTGACTTTTGATTTCCAGCACCCAAAAGACAGCTTACAATTGTCAGTAACTCTAGTCACAGGGGATCAGACAACATCTTCTAGTCACTACTGGTTCCTGGCATGCCATTGGTATACTCACTGGCAAAACTTATACACTTAAATTAAATTTTATTCTTTTCTAAGGTAATAGACACATGAAGAAAACCCTTTTAACAATATGTAATCATATATATAGATGTCTTTCCACCATTTGCATATCTGGTTCCCTAGGAGGCCAGATGAATGCACCAGATCTCTAAGACTGGGAAATACAAGTCATTCTGAAGAATCAGATATAGGTGCCAGGAATTAAACTTCAGTATCCAAGAGGAGCAGCACTACTGAGCCAACTCTCCAGGTCATAATAATGCTAAAGATGAAGATGAGCTACTATTCCTTCTGTCTCCTATCACTTGAAGGTGAGGAAAGTCCCCTCTTGATGGTTGTCAAAGAATTTAATGGATTTCTTTACCTCTCCATATTGTTTCTGAGTTTTATTGTTAACACAGTTCTCTTGATGTAAGACTATAAAAGCTTCTGTTAAAACCATTCAGAGTCCAGCCAGATTATATTAGGAAAAGTTCCAAAATTTGAGATAAGATTTTATTTTTGGAATTTTTGACCCAGGGTATGTCCACAGAGCCATAGCTGCAATGGAATTCACTATGGGCGCCAAGATGGCCACAGACTCAGAGACTGGCCAAACACAATCCTTCAAGTGCTAGGAGTATAGCCATACACCTCTAAATCCAGTTGAGGTATATGTTTTTAAATGACCTATCATTGAATCAGAGAATGAAAAATAAAGTATGATTTAAAAGGGACCATCATTGTTCAGATGAAGAGTAAATTTCTTGAAATTCTGTAATTGAAATGTGCAATCATTTAATATGTGCTCAATAATTGGGTCATTGTCTTTACTTTATTAACTTTATCCATGTAAAAATGTTTGAACAGTGTTTGTGTGTATACACCTGGGCAACTCACAGGTGTCTATTATTTTCTTCCCCTATGTGAGTTTTAGTGATGAAACCTAGGGATTTCTTTGACTGCAATTGGTCTCAATTGCACTTATTCAGGATTAAAAATTATTTATGTGTGTAGGAGTGTGCATATGCCACTTCCCAAGTTTAGAAATAAAAGAAAAAACTTGTAGGAGCAATATGGATCACCCAGAGATAGAACACAGGTCATCAGGCTTATCAGCAACCAATTTTAATGAATGAGACAATTAATTGGAATTCAATTGTGGTTTTTGAGAAAGTGTTATAAACAAATGTTTAGTCCCCAGAATAAGCAAGTTAAAAAAATGTTTGTGCCATGGACCGGCTTAGGGGAGCCACTCAGACCATGGGAGAAGCAGGGTCCTGGTAACAGGAAGGCACAAGTTCGGTGAATGACAGACAGACACAACACACAAGAGAGTGGTTGGAATCTGCTGCGATTTTACTGAATTCATGTTTTCATTATATAGTATTCAAACAAAGAACAAATCAGAAGGTCATGTGTCATTGGTTGACACAGTATGAAAGCTTCTTTTAGTCACATCAGCAATATCTAAGAAAAGTACATTATCAGGAACAGGTGTTAGACATAAAGCATCCTTAGAAGAGGAAATCTTGTCCTTGGGACTGTAAACCTCAGACAAGTGGTTTCATCTTAAGAATAGAAAGTTTCTGTCTCATTATCGCTATCATGGCCCTTCCTCTTCCTAACCCTTTATTTCATCTAGTGACCAAATATACCTAATCAGTTCTCTGCACCTGTTGAACTATACTTTTTAATACCTTCTTATGCAGCAGACATCATGGGGGTTGGGATCTAGCAAGCCTATCCATAAAGTTCAAAGTATTATATAACAGTTTTTGTCCATCAACATTAACCCATCTATTCCCTTGCTCATCATACACCCTGTGTATAACAAAGGTTCTGCTGTAGTCTTATACATTCCCATACTGTGCTTCCTTATCCCAGAGCTGTTTCTGAAGAGAATGATCCTTGTCTTGAATATATATAAAAACTATCATTATTATGAAAGAATTTGTGCAAAGTTCATATCCCGCATAGCCATCTAATCGAGAAACCCGTCTATGCCTCAGTGTTGGCTAATTCCAGGCTGTCTTCCATTGACCTCCAGGAAGGCTAGTCCCATAGGATACGTAGCTCCCATCCGGTATAATGACATATGTCATGTCACACAGACGACACTGGAGTTGGTGTGGCAGTTTGATCATACAAATATTTTCCTATGCAAAGAGGATTTTGCATTCAAATTATACAGTGTTCATCTGTCTTGTTTACAATCTGAAAAGAGGACAATAGTTTACTATTATAATATTACTCATAATCTTATTTGAGGACCAGGGAAATGGCTCCATGGGAAAGGTCTGTGGTGTGCAAGGATGGAAAACTGACCTTGATTATCATATTAAGAGGACCAAAAGTAGAAACTGCAAAGTGGTCTTCTGGTCTCCAAATATCTGCATTGGTCCTAAAAACCCATAATCACATTGCACACACACCGTAAATCTTTGTTACAAAATAAATCTTAGTGCCCTTACATTACCTGACATCTTTGGATAATTTCCTTAGAAGGCAATTCTTCAAGATAAAATGGTTAACTAATTGGCAGCAGGGAAGCATGGAACATCAGTATTATGTATATATATTCTAATATATATTTACAACACACATATAAAACATCAAGCTATGGTATGAGATACACAGTTGAATGTTCATTATCCTACTTATTACATCTCTACCAAATAAATGAAAATACTGTTTTGAGTACACACACGAGATCATTAATGTTTCTTATATTCTCTTCTATTAAGCATTTTTAACATTAACATTGTTAAATTGTGTTGACCAAAGAGCAAATGTTGTGAGTACTTCATCTACCCTTAGACTTGTACTAAGGAGGTAGACTCATGAGGATCAAGAGTTCAAATATATCCCTGAATCATTACTAACATTTAGGCAAAACTGAATAACAAACAAGAAAATCTCAAGGGAATTTGTGGAAATATGAAAAACAAAACCAGGAGCAACAACCCACCACCATTTCATAGATACTCTTACTTAAAAAGTATGATCACACACTGCCTGATATTTAGATAAAAAAATGAATCAATTAGATGATGGGGTTACCATTCTACACATTATAGTAGAAAAATACAGATTAACAAAAGTCACGGAAGAAAAATAAGGACCACAAAATAAACTTTACTAAATGGATTTGTCACACATGGAGCACACTTTAGTATCTACCTCAAATGTTTCAAAGTAGAAACCACAAGGCAGTGATCTCTACCATCAGTCTTCAGTGAGCATGGTAAATAATTTACTTCCTTCAAGGCTATAATGAAAAATAAATGGATCATCATTTTTTTCTTGAAGCTGAAGACAACTGTAATGTCTAAAGCCTTTACAAAATCACTTTCAGAAAGCGTTTTCTTTTATGTGAGTTTATTCATATTTCTGTCTTTTAATTGATACACATAGGCTTTAAAATATTTAGAGCACTAGAAACATGGCTGGGCAGTTAAGAAATGTTTGCTACGTGGCCCAAGGTCTGATTTTTTGACAACCTCCTGTAATTTCTGCAATAAAATCCTAGCATCTAATATATCAGAAAACAGCATGCACATTCACATACCCATACAAAGCACACTGATATCACATAATCACAATTAAAACAACTCTTTAAACATATTTTCAGTCATGAAAGTTTTTCTCATGTAAGAATTCATTCCTATAATATAGGTGTTAAGGCACCTAATGGCTTACAGAGTTTTTCTTCACCATGAAGCAATCAGGCAGGCTTGAAGTCTGAGAAATCAATCCTTCTAAGTTGATGGAATCATTTGGGAAGACTTATGAAATGCTGTCCTGCTGGAGGAAATAAGTCACTGTGGGTAGGCTTTTCTAGTTTACACCCTCTGCTTCATGCTGTAAGTTAAGGATTTGAGTTCTTAACCTGTTTTAGCTGTCATGTTAGACAGTTGTAGCAATAACACTTTCTTTCTTTCTTTTTTGAGAAAGTGTTTCTCTGTAGCTTTGAAGTCTGTCCTAGAACTAGCTTTGTAGACCAGACTGGCCTCAAACTCACAGAGACCCACCTGCCTCTGCCTCCTGAGTGTGGGATCAAAGTATGCACCACCACTGTCCAGCTGTCATGTCACTTTCATGGTGATCCTGTATGTATCCCGCTGGAGCCAAAGGCCAACTTAATTTTTATAAGTTGACCTAGACATTATATCACAACAGAAAAGGAACAAATATAAATCAATAAAGTTTTACACTTGAATCAGTGATTCCATTCAATTGAGGAGAAATATAAAATCTAAAAGGGTTACATTACTGTTTAAATTCATAGTGCAAGTGTTACAGCTCGGGGGGGGGGGGGGAATTATCCTGACTGCCAGAAGTCAGACTATACCTACAGCTATGAAAGGAAGGTAGTCTGGATATTTATAGCTGTGTAGAGAAAGATACCCTGATCTGATGTGGGATTCCCCTCTGTGTGATGTGATTACCATTAATGAATAACGAAACTGCCTTGGCTTGTTGATAGGGCAGAACTTAGGTCGGCAGGGATAACTGAACTGAATGCTGGGAGAAAGAAGGGAAGAGTAAGTGAGATGCCATGGAGATGCTGAAGACAGATGCTGGGAATTTAACCCAGTAAGTCACAGCCACAAGACCATACATAGATTAATAGAAATGGGTTAAATTTATATGTAAGACTTAGCCAATAAGAAGCCAGAGCTAATGGGCCAAGCAGTTGTTTAATTTATACAGTGTTTGTGTGATTATTTCAGATCTAAGCTAGCCAGGTGCCTGGGAACCAAACAAGCAACCTCCCTACAACACTGACTGTCAGAAGTCAGGCTATACCTACAGTTGTGAAGAGAAGGTATCTTGGGATGTGGGATTCTCCTCTGTATGCTGTGAACATGATTTATTACCATTGGTAAAAAAAAAAAGTTGCTTTGGCCTACAGCAGGGCAGAATATAGTCAGGCTGGAAGAGAGAGAGAGAGAGAGAGAGAGAGAGAGAGAGAGAGAGAGAATAGGTGGAGTAAAAGAGATGTAGTTGTTCAAGCAGAAAGATGCCAGAACAGAACATTACTGATAAGCCACAGCCTGTGGTGAGATTAATAGAAATGGGTTAATTTAAGATGTAAGAATTAGTCAATAAGAATCTTGAGCTAACAGACCAAACAGTGTTGTAACTAATATATTTTCTGTGTGACTATTTGGGTCTAGATGGTGCCAGAAACTTCCTGAACAGTCTCAAATTACAATCCTGGATATCTACAGCTGATAGGAAAGCTACCCTGACTGTTATTAAGTCAGGCTATGCCTGAAACTGTGGAGAAAAGGTATTCTGAATAGTTATAGGTCTAAAGAGAAAGGTACCCTCACTGACCTGTCAGGACATACCTACAGCTGTGAAGGGAAAGTATACTGGATACCTACACCTATAAGGAGAAAGGAATCCTGACTGTTGAGAAGTCTGGCTATCTCCTTCTGCTCCTGATTTGGACCTTGAGATTTCTGTCTGGTGCTCCCATGTGGGTCTCTGTCTCTGTCTCCTTTCATCATCTGATGAAGGTTAATATTCATGAGGATGCCTATGTGTTTGTCTTTGGATTCACCTTCTTATTTAGCTTCTCTAGGAACATGAATTATAAGCTCAATGTCCTTTATTTATGGCTAAAAACCAAATATGAGTGAGTACATCCCATGTTCCTCTTGGAACTCAGGACCACGAGGGGTACACCCACACACTGAGAAAATGGGGATGTTCTATCGGGAACTCACCAAGGCCAGCTGGCCTAGGTCTGAAAAAGCATGGGATAAATCCGGACTAGCTGAACAAAGCGGACAATGAGGAATACCGAGAACTCAAGAACAATCGCAGTGGGTTTTTGATCCTACTGCCTGTACTGGCTTTGTGGGAGCCTAGGCAGTTTGGATGCTCACCTTATGAGACCTAGATAGAGGTGGGCAGTCCTTGGGCTTCCCACAGGTCAGGGAACCCTGATTGCTCTTCGAGCAGATGAGGGAGGGAGACTTGATCGGGGGAGGGGGAGGGAAATGGGAAGCAGTTGCGGGGAGGAGGCAGAAATCCTTAATAAATAAATAAATTAAAAAATAAATAAATAAATAAAAACCCTGGTTCGATTCCCGGAAGTCTGGCTATAACTGAAGCTGTGGAGGGAAGGTAGCCTGATACCTAGGGCTCTGAAGAAAATGGTAGCCTGATTGTTAGAAGTCAGGCCATACCTACAGTTGTGAAAGGAAAGTGTACTGGATACCTACAGCTATGACAAGAAAAGGTATCCTTGTAGAGGCCCCAAACCATGAGCCTATTTCCACCTTGTCTGAAGGTCAGAGTTTCAGGGTGGCAAAGTTGTTAACAGGTGTGGTTACACACCCTGACCTAAGGTGTGGTTGTTTTATGTTTTGGACTTTAAGAGGGCCCAGGCAGATAAATCCACTCCCCCTTGAGCAAAGGTGAGAGAATTCAAACATACTTTTGCTCCTTCTTTTGAATTAAGATGTTTGGCCTAAGGAATGACTGCCTTTAGGATCCTTGGTCTAGGGTCGGTTCACTGCCTGAATAATAGAATGTTTTTCTCAATAATCAAGGACTTGATGGATCAAAGTATTGAAGCAAGTAACTGTTCTAGTTGTCCTTGGCATTGTGTTAAAGCAGTCTTCTGTCTCCCCCCCCCATTGTATTGGGGTATAAACATAATGGGAAATTAAATGCAGGCAGATTTACATTATTCACTGGAACTCCCTGCCAGTACTATCCTATGCTTCTGCTTTATTATTTTCACTTGTGTCTTCATTCTCTTTGCTTATTTTTCTAATCCCCAGGCCCCTACCCTGGTAACTGGTATACTTGTCAAAGATGGTCCCTGACAAATACTGGCTATTGGGAAGTCCGGCTATATGTGAGGCTGTGTTCCAGTGGGAGATGTTCTCCATGCAGGATGTAGCAATACTGCTCCTCTCCAAAAGAGCCATCACAGCTGGGCCCTGCTTCATTCTGCTAAGAGAGCTTCAGAACAGAGATGTCCATGGCTGTTATACTCCACTTCCCTAAGGGAGTTTCCTAGCAGAGATGTTCAATGCTTCTCTGTTTCACCCCACTAGGGAGTTTCCTAACAGAGATGCCAATTTTTTTCTCAGCTTCAGCCCAAATTGTTACTTCTCTGCTTCACTGGAGTTAATGGGAAACTTGCAGAAATGTTGAAGTCACTGGTGAAGAGTTGCTACTTCTGCTCTGCTCCTTTAAGGGAGTTTGCCAGCAGAGGTGACCAAAGCTTCTCTGTTCCAATCCACTACAAAGTTTCTTACCACTACAGTGAAGTTTTTCACCCAAAACTCATTCAAGAAACTTAATTGGAAGGGAAGAATCCAGGAGAGGGGCTCTCTCTGCCAGGGCAGAAGCCAGCTGAACATGTACAGAACTTATATAGGACTTCTTAGTCACAGAGTATTCCCAGGGAGAAGGTTCTCATGGTGGGAATTGGTTAGATGTCAATCTCTGATCTTGAACAATGCAGAGATTGGCTGGATTTCATGTTCAGGGGTTGGTAGATCTTGAGCTTAGGGATTAGCTGGTTTTGTGCTCAGTTGGTCAAGGGTAGAGTGTGTTTCTTTGGCTTTTGTTTTAGAGTCAAAGTGTGTTCTATCACTTGCCTTTTATAGTCTTTTAAGTCTGATTTCAGGGTCAGGTGTTTCTTTCATTGGCTCTGGATTCAGAAACAAAGTGTATTTCCTTGTCTTGGTTTTAGAGTCAGGATGTATTTCTTTGTCTCCAGTTTCAGAGTCAAAATTATGTATTTCACTGGCTCTGATTTCAGAGTCAGGATGTGTTTTTTTTGGCTGGCCCATTTACCCTACACATAGGACTTCATAAATTCATTTTACCATGAGTTTGTAAGTACAAACAGTATAAAAATGACATCATAATGCTTGAAAAGATTGTTAACACTGACAAATTTATTTCTACAGAAGAAATAGCTCTGTGTTGTAGGCAGAAGATCCTTGTTCATTCCTGGCTGCCTAGACCCAAAATAATGACACAGAAACAATATTAATTAAAACACTGCTTGGCCTATTAGCTTAAAATTCTTTTTTTTTTGAGACAGGTTTTCTCTGTGGCTTTGGAGTCTGTCCTGGAACTAGCTCTTGTAGACCAGGCTGACCTCACACTCACAGAGATCCGCCTGTCTCTGCCTACCTAGTGCTGGGATTAAAGGCATGCACCACCACCGCCCAGCTAGCTTAGAATTCTTATTAACTAACTCTGACATCTTTTTTTTTTGGTTTTTCGAGACAGGGTTTCTCTGTGGTTTTGGAGCCTGTCCTGGAACTAGCTCTTGTAGACCAGGCTGGTCTCGAACTCACAGAGATCTGCCTGCCTCTGCCTCCCAAGTGCTGGGATTAAAGGCGTGCGCCACCATCGCCTGGCTAACTCTGACATCTTAAATTAACCCATTCCTATTATTTTGTATTTTACCACAAGACTTGTGATTTACCAGTAAGATTCCAGGGCATCTGTCTCCAGACTCCAGATACATGGAGTCTGACTCCACTTTCTTTTCTCCTCTATCTCTGCTTGGAATTCCTGCCTTGCTCTATTCTGCCCTGCTATAGACCCAAAGCAGCTTTTTTTTTTTATTAAACAAAGGCAACAAAATATATTCACAGCATACAGAGGGGAATACCAAATCACTTTGTAGCTGATTATAAATGTTTTGGCTAAAGATCTGACCAAATACTGTATAATAAGAAGTCCTCTTTTTTATTTCAGGTCAATGTCTACTGTAATATGCAAAGATTTTAAAAGATTGCTGCAAATAAAAATTTTACTCCTATATAAAGCACAAATTTTTCCACACTGAATACATTTATAGGGTTTCTCTGCAGTATGATTTTTTTCTCATGATTTAGATTAATCATACATGCAAATGCTTTATCACACTGATTACATTCATAGAGTTTATCCCCAGTGTGTGATCTTTTATGCATTTGAAGAGTACTGTGACGTACAAAGGCTTTACCACACTCATTACATTCATAGGGTTTGTCTCCAGTATGTGTTAGTATGTCTTTGAAAATGACTATAATAAACAAAGCCTTTACCACACTAATTACAAACACAATGTTTCTCTCCAATATAGGTTCTTTTATGCTT
Source organism: Microtus pennsylvanicus (assembly GCF_037038515.1). NCBI lineage: Eukaryota > Metazoa > Chordata > Mammalia > Rodentia > Cricetidae > Microtus > Microtus pennsylvanicus. The sequence goes on along the minus strand of NW_027460878.1, from coordinate 93,363 downwards.
TCGGAGGTTACTGTGACATGCAAAGGCTTTACCACACTGATTACATTCTGTAGTAATAAGGGCGGTGGGGCTGCATTCCCAGCACCCCGGCCACCTGCACTGCTAGCTTATGCCCCAAAATAATTACAGGGACACTGTATTCTTTTAAACACTGCTTGGCCCTTTAGCTCTAGCACTTATAGGCTAATTCTCACATCCTGATCAACCCATCTCTAATAATCTGTGAGAACCGGTCTTACCGGGAAGATTCTAGCCTAGTCCATCCTGGGTCTGAGCTTCATGGCGTGTGTCTGCCCAGGAGCGGGGCATGGCATCTCTCTGAGGTGTCTGCCCCGAGAGGAGAGCTGTCAAGTCTGAGCTCACTTCCTCTTCCTCCCAGCATTCTGTTCTGTTTACTCCACCCACCTATCTTCTAACCAATAAAATGGGCCAAAGCAGTTCATTTATTAGCCAATGACCTTCCTCCATCAACATTCATAGGGTTTCTCTCCAGTATGGCTTCTTTCATGCCTTTGTAGATTACTGTGACATGCAAAGGCTTTACCACACTGGTTATATTCATAGGGTTTCCCTCCAGTATGAGTTCTTTTATGCTTTCTGAGGTAACTGTGACATGGAAAGGCTTTACCACACTGATTACATTCATAGGGTTTCTCTCCAGTATGGGTTCTTTCATGCCTTTGTAGATTACTGTGACGTGCAAAAGCTTTACCACACTGGTTACATTCATAGGGTTTCTCTCCAGTATGGGTTCTTTTATGCTTTCTGAGGTAACTGTGAACTGTGAGTTGGAGGCCTGTCTGGTCTACAAGAGCTAGTTCCAGGACAGGTTCTAAAGCTGCAGAGAAACCCTGTCTTGAATATCTAAAAGGCTAGGTGTGGTGGTTCAAAACCTGTCATCCTGCACTTGAGAGGCTTAGGTAGAAGGACTGGGAATTCAAGGCCAATATGGGCAATCCCTCTCCGCAAAAGTCCCCAAAGATCACCAACTCCTTCCAGACAGAATCCCAGCCTCTCTGGATTTACTGTGAACATAAGAGGGTAGAATCCAGAGAACTCCCTTCCCAGGAGCTTTCCAGAGTTGACGTGGTCAACCAACTTACTCATTCCTTAAAGTGGTTTTTTTTTTTTGGTTTTTTGAGACAGGGTTTCTCTGTAGCTTTTGGTGCCTGTCTCGGAACTAGCTCTCATAGACCAGGCTGGCCTCGAACTCCCAGAGATCCGCCTGCCTCTGCCTCCCTAGTGCTGGGATTAAAGGCATGCGCAAGTGTTTATTCAACAGAGAAGGAACTGGATGAACACTGTGCGGGGGGGGGGGGGGGGGAGTGTCGGGGGATGATCTGTCTCCCCAAGGCCCTCTACTGGCTGAAAACCAAGTTTGTCACTGATCTAGCATTAAGGGCCAAGACGCCCTCACCCTTTGCTCATGAGCTCCATTCTTAAAGCCCAGGATGCTAACTTTTACTTTTTGGTCATTGAAACTGTAGCTCTACAGCCCAGGTTGGTCTCAACTCAGGATCTTCCTCCCTGTCTCAGCATATCTGCTGGGACTACACGTAAGGCTACTCCAAGATCCCCACCTCTGACTTTAAAGACAACTCCATCAGGAAACAAGGTTCTTTACAATGACGATTAAAATGAAGCGAGATCCCCAACATGGACTTTCATCTGTGCGGTTAGTGTCCTCCTAGTTAAGACACAGAGACAAGCTCAAAGAAAGATGACAGGAGACAAAGGGGGAAGATGGGGCCACCCATGAGCCTGGGGTAGATTACCATGAACCCCAAAGGAGGTAGCCATGTCTGTATGTGGTCTTGGACTCCTGGCCTTCAGAACCTCATGACGGCCTGTGGGTTGTCCATCTAGTCTGTGGCAGATGCAAGACTGCCAGAATTGGCTCTAGCTTGACTCCACCTCACAGGTCCACACATGTGTTTATGACACCCTGCAGAGCCATGATCTACATGAGTCAACTCTGCCAGCTTATTCATCACAGCACAATCCTCCAGGCTGAACCCCTGAATCACTTCTCAGGGATCCCTGACTAGGAAATGAGCAGATCCCGAGCTCATCGGCTGCATTTTTCCAACGTGCCTAATAGTGGAGGATTTTCCCAGCCAAAGTGGATAGCAGTGCAGAGACAAGACCCTTTGTTCTGTCCCTCAGGGAACCACGAGGGCAGAAGAGAATGGCCTGTCTTGCTCTGTGAGGAGGCCACGCCTGGGTCTGGCTGAATGATGGGCCGGGCAGGGGCTGCCTGGCACAGCTGGGTTGGGGACCTCAAAGACACAAATTCCTGGCATGTGGGACATGGGGAGGGGTGCACATCTGAGAGAGGGTCATTAGCTGGAGGAGCTCCAGATTAGGCGACCTTCTCCCACTGAAGAAAGCAGTTATGTCACGGTCATTGGTGAGAGGAGTCAAAAGGAACAGGCAGAAAGAGAGGGGACAGCAAGGAACAAAGACACAAACCCCAAAAGAACTTCAACAGTGTGGGAAAGGATGAGTACCTTGGCGGCCTGGGCCGTGGAGGAGATAATGCCGTTTATCAGAGGCATGGCGATCAGACAACCTTTCATGCTGGAGTCTGGTATAGCTAATCTTGCAAGAAAAGTGAGAGTTTGTTCCCAGATGAGGACAGAGTCTCCAGAAACTCAGGTCAGTGGTGATACAATGGCAAGAGAGACAATGGCCCTGCTGTGCCTGTCAGGCTGCCTCATGGGGCCCACCTGCCTTGGTTCCTCCAGGGTATTTCTCCTCCCACCCAGCAGCTAGCAGAATTAGTATCCAAGGTCTCCCCACCTCTCCCCCAACTCCTGAAAATGCCTGGGAGAAGCACTGAGGCCAGGAGGGGCTGTAGCCATAATTTCACACACAGCATCTATTCTCACCTTGGGTGCATTCCATGTGGCTCACTCCACATGACACAACCTGTCATCATCTCTGGTCACCACCCCCATGATAATGTAAGCCAAGGATGCTACAGCATCACAGGGTAGACAAGCTGGCCCTGCGGCCAAAGAATGAACCCACACCAAATATCACAACAGTCTGACAGCCACATCTGAATTAAGGGCTGTTGTAGAGGGTTGAGGATCAAGAACTTGTTGGCTTTTTGTTCTCTTGTGGTGCTGGAGATGACTGGGCCTTGAATGTGCTGAGAGCTGCAGCATGAACCTAGCCTGTCAGCCATGCTCCCTGGTTCTACAGAGTCTAGGGTTCCAGCTCCAAAGCTAGCACTACTTTGAGAGAACAAAGACCCTCTCCTGGTGGCTGAATGGAATAGACAGCTGGGACAAACAAAAGCAGGGGCCAGCAAGTGTGCCAAACAGCAGAGACCCCATTGCAACTGGGTCTCTGCTCCAGTCATTGCGGTTCATCACTAACATGACTTCCCAGGTGTGGCTGGGATCAGCCACCTCTTCGGAGGATATATAATGAACTCCCCTCATCCTAAACCTCGATCTCCAGTTCTGCCCCTTTGATAACACATGCCACCTGTCACTCTGTGCACATTTTTTCTATGAAAAGGGACAGTAGTTGTCCCTGAGGCACAAGGAGATCTCAGCTCTGCTCTCAGGAGGCAGCCAAGCACTTGGCACAACCGGCTCTTGCTCTGGCAGACTTTGGACCTATCCAGCACATGCCACTCCAGAGATGAGGGAAGAGACGCCACTATTTCATGGTCTTGTCAGGAAGGGTGTCAAGCCAGGAGTCCTGAGTCCCCAACTGACCCACACGGTCATCAGCTGGACTTGAGAGAGGGTTTTACCCAACCAGGAGGTCAAAGCCACAGCTTTGTGCTTTGTGCAAGAAGCACACTGGATACCTGGCTAGGGGTATGGCTCCATGGTGGAACACTTACCCAGCATGAACGTGTAAGGCTCTAAGTTCCATGCCCAGGATTGCAATGCAGGAGACAGAAGAAAGTCGGGCTGCATAAAACCAAAGGGTATGTACCAGAAACACGAAAGTTAGTGAGTGGGGTCAGCTCATGGAAAAAGCTGACACAGACCAATCCAGTTACCTTGCAGAGGAGGACACCAGACACAGGGAACTTCTTCCAGGAGACCCCCACGCAGTCACATGCTCTGAGTGCACAGTGGAAACCACACAGCCTTGGCATAGGAAGATTCAGGTCCTCCCTGGGGTCTCCAGACCCAAGCAGTCTTTGACACTGCAAGAGGCATGACTGAGCAGTGTGCCCTAGGGCAGGCTAAGATGAGAGCTTTCTTACAGACCATTCCAGAAGTGAATAGGGCAGTCATGTCTCTGAGACTTTCTTTATATTCAGATTTGTGTACCAAATGGAACTCTAAACCTGGTTTTCTTCTGCAAGCACACAGCAGATAGGGAATCCTAGCAATAGGGGAGGGGAAAGAAGAAAGTCATGCCATCCAAAACTAGGCAGTTCCAGGCCCTTGTAGGAGCAGATGGGCCTTTGACAACTTTTCAGTTGTCAATGCCACCTCCAGTCATTCCTGGACTGGAGTCTAAGACCAGACAATACTCAGGGAATAAAGGAGCTGTAACATGAGGGGCTGCATCCAAGCCAAAGAGGCAGATAGGCCTCCCCTCAGAAGCCCTAGGGCTAGGAGACCCCGGAAAAAGAACGGAGGGCTTGCTGGCAGCTGTGCTTCCCTGGTGCTGATCTCACAACCCCTGCCGGGGGACATATTTCCTGTATGTCGGGCTTTACCCATTTAAGTCCATGGATGCAACTCTCGTGAGAGGGTGGCTTCCACCCTACCCGGCTCCTGGCCATTTGGAGCATTAGCACTTCTCCCTAGCTCCCCTAGAACCTGGCTAGTCCTTTCTGGAGCCGAAAGTGATGCACGTTCCAAGGCAGAGACAGACAGACCCAGAGGACGCTGGGACTCTCCCCTGCAGATCACCCAGCTGTCAGGGTGTGAAGTCAGGAAGAAGATGATGAATCAAGAAGGGGAAGGCGGGGGCGAGCCTCCAGAGGCTGCACCCTGTCATCTCCCGGGCCGCTGGAGCACTTTCCTCCTCCTCCCCCCCACCTCAGGCTCTCTGAGGAGCTGTTCTTGCATGGCTTTCCAGGCCCATCTTTTGCAGGCTCCACTCCCATTAGAGGGCAGCCGCAGAACTTGTCCCATTCTCTGAGCGCCTGGCACACCTCGGCGACACCCGAGAGCTAGGACCGCGCTTTAGATGCCTCTTTCCCCAGCTCGGGGCCCTCAGCTCCGCCTTCCTGGCCTCCTGGATTTCCTGAGACCCCCTCCTCAGTGTCCACCTCAGCCACGTCCTCTCCACAGCCACCGCTCAAAGGCGCCCTCGAGCCCCATAAGCCCGCCATTCTCGCCCCCATCAGTCACCCCGCGACCCCCAGGCCGCGTCACACCCTCGCGCCCTGGGACACCAGCACCAACCCCGGCTCTGTCCTCCCATCAGGAGAACCACTGAAAGAACTCACCTGAACCTTGGCCGCCCTGCTCCAGGGAGGAGGGGTGCTCTGGGCCACGCCCACTAGAGCCACGCCCCTGCTGTTGGTGTGGTCCGGTTTTCTAGCTCCCTCGAGCTGTGAGAGGCGGGGCGCTACAGAGCCCTGCCCCCTCAGAGCGCGCTCCCAAAAAAGCGGGCTCCTTGGCTTCACTTGCTGACAGGCCCCAGTGCCCCACTGTCCTGCCTGCCTCCTAGAGAGCGGAGCCCCGAGAAGAGGCTCTTTGAGTGGAAGGCGGGAAAATGGCGGACTCCTCGGAGCGGGACGCGGGGTGAGTTGGGGGCACAGTAGGGCGGGGTTTAGGGGCACCCAAGGGCTGGCCAGAGCCTGGGCTGACGGGTGCCCAAGCGGGAGAACGGGGCTCCTTAGAGCCACTCCCCGAATCCCTCCCAGGCTCTGAGCATCTCCTGTGCGGCTCAGAGTGGAGTTGTGTGTGGTACTTTGGTGTTGGCAGCAGGTAACTTAGCCTCATGGTTCCTAGCTTTTGCATCTAGGGGAGCACTCAACCTCCTGAGTTCTGTGTGTGACTTGTTCTGTTTTGGTTCCAAAACAGGGTCTCTTGTAAGCCAGGCTTGCTTCGAACTCTCCAATTCCTGCCACTCTTCCCGCGGGGATGATTAGTGTGCTCCCCCAGCAGCAGCTGGACCAGTCTGCTGCACCACAGCACTGCGGGGATTCATCCTTGTTAGTGAGCTTGGGAAGTATTGGAGCCTGGATAGGTTTTTTTTTTTCTTAGAATTTCAGGTTTACTTTTTTCCTGAAAGGAGTTTTGAAGCACTGATAAGGGAAGAGTCGGGGGGGGGGGGGGGAGAGATGGCTCAGTGATTAAGAGCATTGCCTGCTCTTCCAAAGGTCCTGAGTTCAATTCCCAGCAACCACATAGTGGCTCACAATCATCTGTAAAGAGGTCTGGCGCCCTCTTCTGGCCTTCAGGCATACAGACAGAATATTGTATACATAATAAATGAATGAATGAATAAATAAATAAATAAATACATTTTTTTTAAAAAGGGGGGAAGAGTCGGGGAGTTACAAAATAATCGCTTGAGAGTTATGGTCTGGAAATTGATAAAAATTTACACCTGGGCGGGTTGATGCTAGTGGCAACCACAAGTACTCAGTGATGGTAAAGAAACTCTCCCACCCCACCTGAGCTTCACTAGAAGCCTGCCTGTCAGCACAGGCAGGAGGTGGTGGTGGAAGAATCCCGAGTTCAAGGACAGCCTGAGTTACCTACCTGAGGACCTGTCTCAAATAAACCATTTTTTGTTTTTGTTTGTTTTTTTGTTTTTGTTTTTGTATTCAAGACAGGGTTTCTCTATAGTTTTGGAGCCTGTCCTGGAACTAGCTCTTGTAGACCAGGCCGGCATCGAACTCACTGCGATCCACCTGCCTCTGCCTCCCTAGTGCTAGGATTGAATGCGTGCGCCGCCACCACCACCTGGCCAGCTTTTGTTTTTGTTAGGAATATTTCTTAGACGAGCCTCTCTGCCAACACAAATAATTCCAATCAGACCAAATTAGACCGAATAAAAGATGCCCATGTTTGATGGAGCGCTCCTGGGTGGCACCAGGAAAGCATGGTGAGGGGAAGAGAGAGAAGGGGAGACCACATGTTCATATTTTGGGGGACAGCCTAAAAACCCTGTGGGAGTGGTCCTGACCCTCCCTGGGGAGGCTTGGTGGGCTTTCCCAGGGGAGGGGGCTTGAAATGGATGCCAGGGGCTGGGGTGACACTTTCACCCAAACATCCCAGACTCTTGGATATAGGGACCCGACTCAGGTCTGGCCACTTCCTGTGAGCATGGAGTGACATTGGCAAGGGGGGAGTTGGTGGGCTCATGAGAGGCATGGCTGGAGCGGCTTCCCATTTACTGTCATCCGGGAGACCTCAGGCAGCTGTTGGTTGAGAGAGATGAGAAGGCAGGAGGCATTTGTTATCATTGGCCCTATGAATAGGGCTAGCCATGGGAAGTCATTAACTGCCAGAAAGAATGGGACAGAGAAGTGCCCTAGTTGTACAGGTGAGGCTCGGGTGTACAATTGGGACACACTAGCAGATAAAACCAGATTTTAGTTGTTAGGTGTCCTTGATCCAGGAGAGTTGGTACCAGTGGTGAAGTCGCAGGAGCTGGTGCAGGTGTTGGCATTTTCTGGAGAGCGCTTTGTAAGTTGGTCTTGGCCCAGATGGCCAGAGTGACCTGTAAAATATGCGTGAAAATGGGTGGGGTTCAAACAGGCTCTGGAGGGCTGGAGAAATGGCTCAGAGGTTAAGAGCACTGACTGCTCCTCCAGAGGTCCTGAGTTCAATTCCCAGCAACCACATGGTGGCTCACAGCCATGTATAATGAGATCTGGTGCCCTCTTCTGGCCTGCTGGCATACATGGAAGGAATGTTGTTTTTTGGGTTTTTTTTGGTTTTTTTTTTTTGGTTTTTTTTTTTTTTGGTTTTTTGAGTCAGGGTTTCTCTGTGGTTTTGGAGCCTGTCCTGGAACTAGCTATTGTAGACCAGGCTGGTCTCGAACTCACAGAGATTTGCCTGCCTCTGCCTCCCGAGTGCTGGGATTAAAGGTGTGTGCCACCACCGCCCAGCACGGAAGGAATGTTGTATACATAACAAATAAATCTAAAAATTAAAAAAAAACAGGCTCTGGAAGACTGTTAGTTGTTTGTTTGGGGTTTTTATTATTATTATTATTATTACCAGACCTGATTTTTGATACAGCAGTAGAACTTTTTCCAGAAACCTGTAGGTATCTGTAAGAGAACTGGAACAGATTTACATCTTGGTGTCATAGCAAAAGGCTATTGCTTTAGGTTAGAAGGTTTGCACATTTTAAAAGACAATTAAAGGGAATTGGGAACTCTGGATTTTTAAGATACACCTGTTAATCTGAACTATGAAGCCTTGAAAGAGGCACACCTGTTTGTATTTTAGCAGGAAACTTCAAAGGAAGTAATGAGCTACCAGTACCTTAAGTTGTCAAATGCCATGGATGAAGTAATAAGTGAACAGTATCCTAAGTCACCAAATGCCATTAGACAGATCTAAGGGGATAAATGGGCAAAAATGAGACACCTTTTTTAGCTACACAGGCAATCCCAAGTCTCTCCTTAGTCCTCGGAGAACATCAGCCTGGAGGCAGTGATTGCCGTTAGCTGCTGGGTACAAGAGGCCCCAAGATTTTCCTGTGGGGGGAAGATTTAGTCCACCTGTCATGGCAGGATGAGAAGATTGAGTCCCCGGGTGGCATCCAGGAAGCTGAAGAGGTAAAAGGCCGCTTTTTGGTGTGTGGGTGTCTTTGCAAAACCCAAAGGCAAGCCTCAAGGCGGAAGATCTTTGTAACCATGTATCTTCTTGGAGGAGCTATAGGTGCCATGGGAGCTGGCATGTCTGTGTTAGAAGCACTTTTGTTAAATTGCCATACTCTCAGATCTGTAAAGGCACTTGAGAATTGGGCACCATTACCTGGTGTATTTAAACTGGACATATAAGCTAAATTTAGGCATGTATTTTATCCAGTTAGTTACAGCTTACCAATGCTAGTGAATGTAAGACGATTAAAAGGAATATTTTAATAAGTCAAAGAATACTAGCACACTGTCACAGAACTCCCTGTGGAGACCCTGTGAGCTTCCAGCTCACAGATCACAGAGATCTGAATGAAAAATGAGGATGTGGCCCAGCAGTGGTGCTGCAGGCCTTTAATCCCAGCACTTGGGAGGCAGAGGCAGGTAGCTCTCACCAAGGCTTTTACACAGAGAAATCCTGTCTCAAAGAAAGAAAGAAAGAAAGAAAGAAAGAAAGAAAGTAAAGAAAGAAAAGAAGTAAAGAAAGAAAAGAAAAGAAAAATGAGGACATGACTGCTCCAACGTATATGGTTGAGCAGAAGGTTTATTGTAGATATGAGGGAAAGTACAGCCAGAGGCATCAGGAAGAGTTCATACTGAACCTGCCCAGCAGCCTGAACCAGGCCATGAGAAGAGAAAGAGGGAGCAAAGAGAGCACTGGAAACATACAGACCAAGTGGACAAAATGGCTGAGTTATATAGAAAAGAGAAGCTGGGGAACTTCAGGGTAGGGGCAGGGTATGCCTGCCAGGCTGGCTCTGTGACAGGCACTTGGGATGCTGAGAGATGATAAGTTAAGTAGGCCCCTCACTTAGACACTTGACCCAATGAGGTCCACCTGCCTCTGCCTCTGCAGCTTATAGACTTGTACCACCACACGCGGCCCCAGGCCAGCTTCCTTACTCACAGGTAAAGGTGCTGCCACCAAGCCTCATAGCCTCAGGATTCCCAGGACCCAACTACAAAAGTCATCCTTTGCCCTCCCGTGTGTCAGAGGACGTGAGCACCACATACTGCATCAGATTTAAAAGGCTGAAGTGCTACAGAGAAGAGGCCGGTGGGTGGAGCCTCCTGACCAGCACTATACCTCAGACTTCCAGCTCTTTACACGGGTAGTGATGGGCACAGGTCAGGTCAAGGCCATGTTGCTGAGGCCTCCGTGATTGATGGGCAGACCCCGGGGCATCCTGAGGGACCACAGCAGGTGCACCTGCCCTGCTTCCCAAAGCCAAGCCCCTACCATCTGTAGGCTTCAGGAAGAAGCCAGCAGCAGAGGCTTAAGACCCCCAGAGCTGGACTGCTGGGGACTGAGCTCAAGTCCTCTGCAAGAGCAGCAAACTCTTTATCCTGCAAACTGTCTGTCCAGCCCTGGTAGGAAGATGATGAGTTCTGGGCCAGCCTTGGCTGTAGCGTGAGACCCTGTTGTTGTGCGTGTGTGTGTGTTAATTATCACTGAACAAGCCTGACAACCTGAGTTTGGGTCCCCAGAAGCCACGTAGAAACTGGATGCAGTAGTGCCTGCACTCCTAGCACACCCTACAGGGAGATGGGAGGCCAAACAGGAGAGTCTGCAGGGGTGAGGACTGGCTAGCCTGGTATACGCAGCCGTGGATGAGAAGGTGGAACGTGACCTATGCTGAGATTGTCCCCTAACCTCTCTGGAGGCACCACGGTACGCACAGTTGGTGGCACTTACACAGCTGCACTCACAGACATACACAGAATAAATAAAAATGACAATATTTAGAGAATACAACTATTTGGTGACATATGAGCGATGTGTGACCCAAAATGTGCTATGTCAGCAAAGTTTTGTTGCCACATGGCCCACGCATTGTGTCTGTCAACATTGGTACTAGAATAGCAAAGTTGAGGAGTTGCTGGTCATGACAGTGACCGGGGAGTCTAGGAAACTGACACTTTGCAGAGAAAGGCTGTGTCACCGTCCTCTCCCCAACCTGCCATCTCATCCTTACCATTGGACTCTTCCCTCCTGTCTTCTCCAGCCCCTGTGCTTGCAAATCCTCAGCCCCAGCCCTTCCGAAGCCCTCCCACCTCTCTGGCTGTTGTCACACCAGCCTGATGAGACAGGGATCTTCCTGGTCGGGAAGCTCTGATCCCTGTGGGCCAGTGTTCTACTGCCTTCAGGAGGAAGTTGGTCTTGTGGGGGTTCCACCTCCTGCTTGTCTAGGGACGATCTTCACATGCCCCGCTGCAGCTGACAGAAGGTGGCTCTGGCCTCTGCAGATCTTGTAGATGGATGAATAGCACATCTCTCTTCTCTCTTGTAGGAAGCCCGCAGCCACTGGTGCCCCCAAGACAAAAGGAAGAAGAGTACAAGGTGAGCGCTTTAAGGAAAGTGTTTTGTTTTGTCTTCATCAACGATTTTTGTTCAATTTTTTTATTACACGTGTATTGATCTCTTTGGAGGGGTGTGCATATTGTATCATGAGTATAGGAGTCAGAAGGGAACTTGTGGGAGTCAATTTGTCATCAATCAAGCTGGGTAGCAAGCAAGTGCCTTACATGCTGAACCTTACTGTTCTCTGAGAAAGTCTCATGGATCCCAGGTTGCCGGTCAGCTCCTGATCCTCCTGCCTCAACCTCCAGGGTGCCATCTAGTTCATGAAAGGGGTTTCTTGGGGGCAGGGGAGACAGAGACAAGTCTGAAACTTCCACTGCTCAGTGGCATGCCTTTGGGGACTCGGGGTTGTCTTTGTCCCTGAGGTGTCCTGTGACTGTAGTTGTCCTTTGGAGAGTTGAAGTCCCTCGAAAGTGTAGCTCTAGATGTGCACAGGCCACAGATCCAAGTTCCTTCAGAAACCTGTGGAGCTGCCCGGTGTGGGTGCTGGAAGAGCAAGTACTCCTCAGCCTCATAGGCCCTTTTTTTTTTTGTTACACTTCGTGTGGGGCAGGTAGCACATGTGGCACACACATGGGGGTTAGGCATAATTTGGGTGGTTGTTTCTCTCATTGCACCATAGGAGTCCAGAGGACTAAACTCGGACCCTCAGGGTTGACAGTGATCACTGGACCTGGTTGGGTTTGGGGCTTGGGGTTTGGTCTTAGGGATGGAGCCCAGGGCCCCACATTTGCTAGGCAAGCGCCTAACCACTGACCTATATCCTCAGCAGATATTTTGTTTGTTTGTTTACTGCGATGGCAGAAGTAGAATTGGGGCCCTCACTGTGCCAATTGAGCACCGTGCCACTGAGTGGCCCCAGCCTGGCAGTTTTGTGTGTAAGCTATGACATGTTTGCATGCTGCCTGGTTTTGTTAACACTGGCCAGGCCAGATGCCCCAGCCACCGCCAAGGGGGCCTGGATCTGTGCGTGAGTCTCATGAGGGTCCACCCGTGATAAAGGCTGGAGTGGTGGTGAGGACAGAGCATGGACATAGGCCTCCCCAACCCAAAGGTACAGAGTCTGACACGGCTCATGTGTGCCCCAGCTTCCCTGTCCCTGGGCTGCTGTGGGCTCTTCTCCTGTCTTTAACTTTATTGTTACTTTTTAATCTGCTAGCTTCATTTAATTGAGAAACATGAGTGGTCAAGGTACAAACGACCACAGACCAGCTGTAATGAGAAATCTGGAGTCTTCCATGGTTGGCAAGCAGGGTCTGAGAGCTGGCCTGGGCACATAGACCAGTGGGCCTGTTTGTCCTGGCTGCAGGCTCAACACGTTTAAACTGAACCAGGGTCAGATTCCTACATCTGGACTGCATTTTCCAAGCTTTTTCCTGGCACAAGCCCCAGGCAGAGTCTGACTTGGCCTTTTACGTCCATTACCTATGCTCTCAGAGCTTCTGCAGGATCTCAGCGAGAACCCCCAAATCCATGCCAGCACGGCCATTCCCTCACAACAGTTAACATCATCTAGGATTACAGGAGTGGATCTTTATCCCTCTGATTTAAAGATAGGAAGGTGGGAATACTAAGACCACGGTGGGCAGCCCAGCTTTACTGTGCTGAAGCACAAACAGAGATGGACTCCACCAGAGAGTGATAGACCCAAAATGCTGTGGGATTTGTTGTTTTGTGTTTTGGTAGGTGGGAGGGGGCTGTGCACATGAATGTAGATGCTCTTGGACACCAGAGAGAGTGTTGAATCTCCCAGAACTGATATTACAGTTGCAAGCATCCCTGTGGGTGCTGGGACCCTAACTCCAGTCCTCTGCAAGAGCAACAAGCGCTTAACCACTGAGCCATCTCTCCTGTTCCTTTTTTTTAAAAAAATTGCACTTATTTACTGAAGGTGGGGGGATACCAAGGTGCACATATAGAGGTCAGAGGAAGGCTCTTGAGAGTTGAACCAAAGTCATCAGGCTTGCTTTCAAGCCCTCCACCCAGTGAGCCATCCCACTGGCCCCTGGCTTTCACGGTCTAGAATGTTTCTATCTTTGAACTTACTTGGCACTTGCTCCTACTCCAAGGACCCACATACAAGAGACGTTCCATCAGTGTCTTATGGACACTGAGTGTCCTGTGAAGGTACTAGTTGCAGTAGCTGCCATGTGCATACTGGGGAGACTGAAGGAGCCAGTCTGCATCGGGCTGTAAGGCTGGTGCTTTTCCTGTCATTGGCCCCGGCTCTCCACTGTGGGGTCCTGCTCATGCTCTATGTCTTCATGCTGCAGCATTCCTCTTCTCTAACAAACACTGTTGGTTAATTAATAAAGAAACTGCTTGGCCCTGATAGGTTACAACATAGGTGGGGGGAGTAAACAGAACAGAATGCTGGGAGGAAGAGGAAGTGAGGTTAGAGGCCATGCCGCTGCTCCTCTCCAGGGCAGATGCGATGAAGCTCTGACCCAGGATGGATGTAGGCTAGAATCTCCCTGGTAAGCGTACCTTGGGATTACACACATTAATAGAAATGGGTAATCAAGATGTAAGAATTAGCCAGTAAGAAGCTAGAGCTAAGGGGCCAGGCAGTGTTTAAATGAATACAATTTGTGTGTTGTTATTTTGGGGCATAAGCTATCCAGGTGGCTGGGAGCTGGGTGGCAGGAATGCAGCCCGCAGCTCCTACTACACACTGTGTCGTCTGCAGGAGGAAGAGTGGTTGAGTCCAGATACCTGCATATGAGAAGAAAACTAAGAAGGTAATGGAGTCTTTTACTCTTGGAGCCACTAGGAATGGGTGGAGGGCACGTGGCAGCTGCAGCCCGATCCTGGAAGACACCATTGGGGCCTTTGCCGCCTCCAGGTTTTGGGCACAGTCCTGAGTCTCTGGTGAGAGTGACACCAGTGTCCATCAGTCGTATGTACCTTCTCTGCCCCTCCTGTTTTGAGGGCCTCTGTTCTGTCAGATCTGTCCTCCAGCACTATCCCTTCACACCCAGGAGGCTCCTGAGTGATGGGCAGTGGCAGCGGCACTCGGTGTGGGCCACAGGCACAGCTGGCAGGGGTGACGTTCACTTCTGCATCTTCCTGTGTGATACTTTTTCAGCTGTCAATAAGCAAGGCTGGCAGGGCTTCCTGAGGCCCCAAAAGCTGCACTGCATTGCAAAAATGGGGGAAACATGTTGGGGTCAGCTGCAGGCTCATCCCTGTGGTGACACATCCCTGGAGCACAGGATCCAGTTCCAGGTTGTCTGTCACGGCCAGGCAGGACTGCTGAGCACAGGCTTGGTTTATGACAATCAGAAGGTTAATTTCCCATCTGCCTGGCCTGTGCCCCAGGAAGTGTGGTGAGGGTTCCCAGGATTCCTGAAGCTCTGACTGGAAGTCTGGTTTAAGAGAAGGGATTCTCACATCACCCTGCAGACAGCTTTCCCAAGCTACTTATCCCTGCTTCCATTCACCCTGTGGCTGTTGCCACCTTGAAGGCTTGGCCACAGTGCCTCCATGTGTTTATACAAGGCATTTTGGTTCTGCTACCCCATCAGGTGACCTTGGTCTGGCTGGAGTCTTGAGTGTCTGTTGTCATGGTAACATTAGCCTGCGCTTTCTCCTGAGGCTGAATGGATCTCAGAAGGGCTGGTCCTGAGTGGAGCCCACTTCCAGCTGAGCAGCCCTTTCCCTGAGTGTGGGGCAGATGATCTTGAGTTTCAGATTTCAGTTGTGGATAAGGGGTGCTTGGGCTGTGCTGTGTGCTCCCATTCCTCCTGAACTGGTACACCATTTCACGTTTCTCCCAGGCACACTTCTGTGACTTCAGTAGGTGTCTCCAAGGCAGTTGGTGGTGGGCATTGCTCTGCATTGGTCCTTGTTATTTTTTTTTGTGTGTGTGTACATGTGTGTGTTGCAGGTTGTACAACCATGCATGTACACATGGATGGATGCCAGAGTGAAATCTTTCTTTTGTGACAGGATTTCACTGAACTGCCAGCTCTTGGGATCCTTTTGTGTTCCTCATCCCTTGCTAGGGTGAGAGGTTCTTGTGGTGAAAGACTTAGAGGCCCCTTAGCACTACTGCACCCCCTTCCTCGGAACCAGGGCCCTGGTAACCAACAACACGTGCACGAGAGCTTTGAGTACTTTCCATCTCCATTGTATAGACCTGGACCCTGGAACTGGGGTGAGACGACCTTGTAACCGTCATAACATTGATCAAGGTTCCTCCTTGTAACTATGACATTGATAAAGGCTCCTCCTTGTAACTGTTACAACATTGATTAAGTAGAGTCAAAATAGTAGACAAATGATTTTTGGGCTTTCCCTTTGATTTTGTACTCCCCCCTCCTTGATTTTGTGTTTTTTTTTTCCTTTAAAAGAGCTTGTAATAGACAAAGCAGTCGTCCTTCTCCTCTCGAGGCTGGGGGACCTCTGCCGCGGCAGAATAAAAATTCCTCTTGCTATTGCATCAACCGAGTTGTGAATGTCTCTTGGGGCGACCTTCTCCTTGGTGGGGCTTTAGGGCCCAACAGTGGATTTGTTTCTGTGTAGATGCTGGGGATTCAAACTCAGGTCTTCAGACTTGCAAAGTGACTGCCAGACTACACACCACACAGCCCTGCTTGTTGGCCGTTAAATTCTCATTTTGTTGCTGGTTTGTTTGTTACATGTTCTACCTTGGACATTTTCTCGCTAGTGAGTCAGGGTTTTCAGTGGTTGGCTTTCGTGGCCTGTTGTCAACAGCCACAGGCAGCAGCTCTCGTGTCATTGAGCACAAGTTCTGAATTTGCTTTCAAAAGACCAATCAATATTCCAGCCCGGCGGTGGTGGCAGGCATAGGTGGATCTCTGTATGTTTAAGGCTAGCATGGTCTACAAGAGCTAGTTCCAGGAGAGATAGGGTTGTTGCACAGAGAAACCCTGAAGCATGATTAATAAACGCTCAGGGTCAGAAATTGGGTTTCAGTCTGAAGGTCTAAAAAGCAAAACAGCCAGCCACTGGCTCTTGCCTCTCCCTCAGTCTGAAATGGTGATCCTGCCTCCAGATTTCTCAGAATGAGACTATGTCTGAGAACTGTCTCCCCCATCTTTTTCCTCTGTAGGGCTGGGATTAAAGGTGTATGACACCGTAACCTGGTCTGTAAGGCTGACCAGTGGGACTGTTTTACTCTCAGATCTTCAGGCAGTCTTTATTTATTAAAATACAAAAGAAAACCTATCTCACCCCCCCAAATAAAAGACCATTATGGATTTTTCTGCCTTTTTTCTTTTATGGACAGTGTCTCTCTACATATTCCTAAATGGCCGGGACTTAGAGAGATAGAGAGATCCACCCCTCTACCTCCTAAAGGCTGGAATTAAAGACAGGGCAACCACGTCCAACCGCAATTGTTGGTCATCTGTTGTTGGACCTTCTTTAGACTGCCAGTTCCCAAATGATGGCACAGAGACTTCTTATTAATTATGAAAGCTTGACCTTAGTCTAGACCTGTTCCCAACTAGCTCTGGCGGGTGGTGGTGGTGGCACACACCTTTTATCCCAACATTTAGGAGGCAGAGGTCTGTGAGTTCAAGACCAACCTGGTCAAAATTTCCAGGGCAGTAGGACTGTTTCACAGAAAAATCTGTCTTAAAAAAATTACCACGTCTATATTAGTCTACATTCTGCCATGTGGCTCCTTACCTCTCTGTACTGCTGACTCCCTCAGTGTCTCCCTGGCTTAATTATGAGAGCCTCTGATTCTTCCTGAGTTCCCTTCTCTCCTGGAAGCCCCACCTGTTCTCTCCTGCCTAGCTATTGGTCTTTCAGGTTCTTTTTAACCAATCAGAAGGTGCCTTGGGCAGAGACACATCTTTACAGCATACAAAAAGATTATCCAACAGCAATCAGGTGTGTACACAGACCTGTTGATGGAGCCCAGGCCTTCATGTGCCAGAGCCCAGCACCTGCTGGGGATTGACTGCATGGGCTCCCAAGTCAGCGTCAGGGACGTGCTGGCATGGGGGTCTCAAGACCTGAACCCTGTGATTCTTCTTGGGTTCTGACAGGCTTTCATGTATGATGTGTGAGGGTGGCATCTGGCTTCAGCACGTGCCCCTTTTAGTCTGGAATTCTTTTTTTTTTATTGAGAAAAGGACAAAAAAAGTTTCCGCCTCCTCGCAGACTCCTATTTCCCTCCCTCTCCTCCCACCCTTCTCCCCGTCCCCCCACTCCTCACCCCCTCCCTCTCCAGTCCAAAGAGCAGTCAGGGTTCCCTGCCCTGTGGAAAGTCCAAGGTCCTCTCCCCTCCTTCCATGTCTAGGAAGGTGAACATCCAAACTGGCTAGGCTTCCACAAAGCCAGAACATGAAGTAGGATCAAAACCCCGTGCCATTGTCCTTGGCTTCTCATCAGCCCTCATTGATCACCATATTCAGAGTCCGGTTTTATCCCATGCTTTTTCAGTCACAGTCCAGCTGGCCTTGGTGAGCTCCCAATAGATCAGCCCCACTGTCTCAGTGGGTGGGTGCACCCCTCGTGGTCCTGACTTCCTTGTTCATCTTCTCCCTTTTTCCGCTCCTCATTGGGACCTTGGGATCTCAGTCCACTGCTCCAGTGTGGGTCTCTGTCTCTATCTCCATCCATCACCAGATGAAGGTTCTATGGTGATATGCAAGATATTCATCAGTATTGCTATAGGATAGGGTCATTTCAGGTTCCCTGTCCTCAGCTGCCCAAGGAACTAACTGGGGACATTGCCTTGGGCCCCAGGGAGCCACTGTAGGTTCAAGTCTCTTGCCAACCCTAAGGTGGCTCCCTTAACTAAGAATTGTGCTTCCGTGCTCCCCTATCCAACCTTCCTTTATCCTAATAATCCTGTTTCCCCAAGTTCCCCCCATCCTCCCCTTCTCACTTTTCTCTGCCCATCATCCCTTACCCCAATCCCACCCCACCCCCAAGATCCCAATTTTCTCCCCGGCAATTTTGTCTACTTCCCATAGCCAAGATGATAACTATATGATTTTCCTTGGGTTCACCTTCTTATTTAGATTCTTTAGGTTAACCAATTGTAGACTCCGTGACCCCTATTTATTGCTAGAAACCAATTATGAGTGAGTACATCCCATGTTCATCTTTTTGGGTCTAGGCTACCTCACTCAGGATTGTGTTTTCTATTTCCATCCATTTGCATGCAAAATTCGAGAAGTCATTGTTTTTTACCGCAGCGTAGTACTCTAATGTGTGTATATTCCACACTTTCTTCATCCATTCTTCCATTGAAGGGCATCTAGGTTGTTTCCAGGTTCTGAGTATTACAAATAATGCTGCTATGAACATAGTTGAACAAATGCTTTTGTCATATTATAGGGCATCTCTTGGGTATAATCCCAAGAGTGGTATTGCTGGGTCCAGGGGTAGGTTGATCGCGAATTTCCTTAGAAACTGCCACACTGATTTCCAAAGTGGTTGCCCAAGATTGCATTCCCACCAGCAATGGAGGAGAGTACCCATTCCTCCACAGCCTCTCCAGCAAAGGCTATCATTGGTGTTTTTGATTTTAGCCATTCTGACAGGTGTAAGATGATATCTCAAAGTTGTTTTGATTTGCATTTCCCTGATTGCTAGGGAGTTTGAGCATGACCTCAAGTGTCTTTAGACCATTTGAACTTCTTCTGTTGAGAATTCTCTGTTCAGTTCAGTGCCCCATTTTTTAATTGGGTTAATTAGCATTTTAAAGTCTGAGTTCTCTATATATTTTGGAGATCAGACCTTTGTCTGTTGCAGGGTGGGTGAAGATCTTCTCCCAGTCAGTAGGTTGCCTTTTTGTCTTAGTGACAGTGTCCTTTGCTTTACAGAAGCTTCTCAGTTTTAGTAGGTCCCATTTATTCAATGTTGCCCTTAATGTCTGTGCTGCTGGGGTTACACATAGGAAGCGATCTTCTGTGCCCATCTGTTGGAGGGTACTTCCCACTTTCTCTTCTATCAGGTTCAGTGTGTTCAGACAGATATTGAGGTCTTTAATCCATTTGGACTTGAGTTTTGTGCATGGTGATAGATATGGGTCTATTTTCATTCTTCTACAGGTTGACATCCAGTTGTGCCAGCACCATTTGTTGAAGATGCTTTCTTTCTTCCATTGTATACTTTTAGCTCTTTTATCGAAAATGAGGTGATCATAGGTTTGTGGATTAAAATTCGGGTCTTCTATACGATTCCATTGGTCGACTTCTCTGTTTTTATGCCAGAACCACACTGTTTTTGTTACTGTAGCTCTGTAATAGAGTTTGAAGTCAGGGATGGCAATGCCTCCGGAAGATCCTTTATTGTACAGGATTGTTTTGGCTATCCTGGGTTTTTTGTTTTTCCATATAAAGTTGATTATTGTCCTCTGAAGATCTGTGAAGAATTTTGAAGGGACCTTGATGATTGCATTGAATTTATAAATTGCCGTTGGTAGAATTGCCATTTTTACTGTGTTGATCCTCCCAATCCAAGAGCAAGGGAGGTCCTTCCATTTTCTGGTATCTTCTTCAATTTCTTTCTTCAATGCCTTAAAGTTCTTGTCAAATAGATCCTTCACTTCCTTGGTTAGAGTTACCCCAAGATATTTTATGCTGTTTGTGGCTATTGCGAAAGGTGAAGCTTCTCTGATTTCCCTCTCTGCTTCCATATCCTTTGTGTATAAGAGGGCAACTGATTTTTTGGAGTTGCCCTTGTATCTTGCCACATTACTAAAGGTGTTTATCAGTTGTAAAAGTTCTTTGGTGGAGTTTTGGGGGTCGCTTATGTACACTATCATATCATCTGCAAATAACGAAAGTTTAACTTCTTCCTTTCCAATTCGAATCCCCTTGATCCCATTATGTTGTCTTATTGCTATTGCTAGAACTTCAAGCACTATATTGAAGAGGTATGGCGAGAGTGGACAGCTTTGTCATGTTCCTGAGTTTAATGGAATAGCTTTGAGTTTCTCTCCATTTAATTTGATGTTAGCTGTCGGCTTGCTGTATATAGCTTTTATTATATTTAGGTATGACCCTTGTATCCCTAATCTCTCCAATACTTTTATCATAAAGGGATGTTTTATTTTGTCAAATGCTTTTTCAGCATCTAATGAAATGATCATATGGTTTTTTTCTTTCAGTTTATTTATATGATGGATTACATTAATAGATTTTCGTATGTTGAACCAGCCCTGCATCTCTGGGATGAAGCCTACTTGATCATAATGGATATTTTTTCTAATGTGTTCTTGGATTCGGTTTGCCAATATTTTGTTAAGGATTTTTGAGTCGATGTTCATGAGTGAGATTGGCCTGTAATTCTCTTTCCTGGTTGAGTCTTTGTGTGGTTTTGGTATCAGAGTAACTGTAGCTTCATAAAGGGAATTTGGTAATGACTCTTGGGTTTCTATGTTGTGAAATACATTAAGGAGTACAGGTATTAGGTTTTCTTGGAAGTTCTAGTAGAATTCTGCATTGAAACCATCTGGTCCTGGGCTTTTTTGGTAGGGAGGTTTTTGATAACAGCTTCTAATTCTTCATGACTAACAGGTCTATTTAGATTGTTCACCTGGTCCTGGTTTAACTTTGGTATATGGTATTTATCTAAAAAAGTGTCCATTTCTTTTACATTTTCCAGTTTTGTGGCATACAGGCTTTTGTAGTAAGATCTAATGATTCTCTGAATTTCCTTTGTGTCTGTGGTTATGTCCCCCTTTTCATTTCTGCCCTTATTAATTTGCATATTCTCTCTCTGCCGTTTGATTAGTTTGGATAGGGGTTTATCAATCTTGTTGATTTTCTCCAGGAACCAGCTTTTTGTTTCATTGATTCTTTGGATTTTTTCTGTGTTTCTATTTTGTTGATTTCAGCCCTCAGTTTGATTATTTCCAGTCTTCTACTCCTCCTAGGTGAGTCTGCTTCTTTTTTTCCTAGAGCTTTCAGGTGGGCTGTTAAGTCTCCAATATGTGCTTTCTCTGTTTTCTTTAAGTGGGCACTTAGTGCGATGAACTTTCCTCTTAGGACTGATTTCATAGTGTCCCATAAGTTTGAGTATGTTGTTTGTTTATTTTCATTGAATTCCAGGAAGACTTTAATTTCTTTCTTTATTTCTTCCTTAATCCATGTATGGCTCAGTAGTTGACTGTTCAGTTTCCATGAGTTTGTAGGCTTTCTGGGGGTAGCATTGTTGTTGAATTCTAACTTTAATCCATGGTGATCTGATAAGACACAGGTGGTTACTAATATTTTTTTGTAATTGTGGAAGTTTGCTTTGTTACCGAGTATGTGGTCAATTTTTGAGAAGGTTCCATTAGCTGCAGAGAAGAGGTTATATTCTTTCCTATTTCGGTGGAATATTCTATAGATGTCTGTTAAGTCCAATTGATTCATTACCTCTATTAATTCTCTAATTTCTCTGTTAGGTTTCTGTCTGATTGACCTGTCCATTGGTGAGAGAGGAGTGTTGAAGTCTCCTACTATTAGTGTGTGCGGTTTGATGGCTGCCTTGAGTTTTAGTAATGTTTCTTTTACGTATGTGGGTGCTTTTATATTAGGGGCATAGATATTCAGGATTGAGACTTCATCCTGATGAATTGTTCCTGTTATGAGTATAAAATGTCCCTCTCCATCTCTTCTGATTGCTTTCAGTTTGAAGTCAACTTTGTTAGAAATTAGTATGGCCACACCTGCTTGTTTCTTAGGTCCATTTGCTTGATAAGCCTTTTCCCAACCCTTTACTCTGAGTAGGTGCCTGTCTTTGTGGTTGAGGTGTGTTTCTTGTAAACAGCAGAATGTTGGATCCTGTTTTCATATCCAATCTCTTAGCCTGTGCCTTTTTATAGGTGAGTTGAGCCCTTTGACATTAAGTGATATTAATGACCAGTGGTTGTTAACTCCGGTCACTTTTTTAGTAGTAGAGTTTGTGTGTTTCCCTTCTTTGAGTTGCGCTGGTGAAGGGTCTCTAGATGTCTGAGTTATTGTGGTCATTGTTGGACTCCTCGGTTAGTGATTTTTCTTCTATTACATTTTGTAAGGCTGGATTTGTGGCTATGTATTGTTTAAATTTGTTTTTATCCTGGAAAATTTTGTTTTCTCCATTTATAGTGAACGAAAGCTTGGCTGAGTATAGTAGTCTGGGCTTGCATCCATGGTCTCTTAGTTTTTGCAGTACATCTATCCAGGACCTTCTAGCTTTCATGGTTTCCATAGAGAAGTCAGGTGTAAGTCTGATAGGTTTACCTTTATAAGTAACTTGGCCTTCTTGGCCTTTTTCCTTTGCGGCTCTTAATATTCTTTCTTTATTCTGTATGCTTTGCGTTTTGATTATTATATGGCGAGGGGATGTTTTTTTTTGATCCAGCCTCTTCGGTGTTCTGTATGCTTCTTGAACCTTCATAGGTACATCTTTCTTTAGGTTGGGAAAGTTTTCTTCTATAATTTTATTAAATATATTTTCTGGACCGTTGAGCTGCACTTCTTCTCCTTCTTCTACTCCAATTATACTTAGGTTTGGTCTTTTTATTGTGTCCCATATTTCATGAATGTTTTGTGATGAGAGTTTGTTGGACTCGCTGTTTTCTTTGATCAGGGCATTTATTTTCTCTATGTTATCTTCAGAATCTGAGATTCTTTCTTCTATCTCTTGTATTCTGCTGGTTATGCTTGTTTCTGTAGTCTCTATTTGTTTACCTAGATTTTCCATGTGCAGCTGGCCCTCTGTTTGTGTTTTCTTCTTTACCTCCATTTTAGTTTTCAAGTCTTGAACTGTTTCCATTATCTGTTTGATTGTTTTTCCTTGGTTTCCTAGGGTAGCATTCACTGATTTATTCAATTCTTCAAACTTTCTGTTATACTTCTCATCCATTTCTATAAGGGCATTTTTTACATGCTGTTTAAGGGCCTCTATCACTTTCATAAAGTCAATTTTTTTCTACTTCTTCTTGATTAAGGTGTTCATGTCCTCCTGTTGTGAGGTCGCTGGGTTCTGGTGGTTTCATGTTGTTTTTCAGATTGTTGGGTGAATTCTTGCATTGGTGCCTGCCCATCTCTTCCTCCGAATGCTCCCCTATGGATCTTCTTTTACAGGATCAGGTCTCCTTGCCCACTGATGTACCTTCCCATTGATGTCACTCCCCAGTGATGGCTTTCCTGGTGCTTAGATCAGATCTCTGTGCTGCTTGGATAGCTCATAAACAAAGGGCCTACCTTGCTTGCTGCAGGCAGGCTATTGAAACAAAGGAACTGCTGCCCTCCCGGTTGCCCTCCCGATTCAGATTCGGTCCCAGCACCCGAACAGGCTGAGCTGGGAGATGTTATGTGGCCAAAGAGGGGAGGGAGGCAAACAGGGTGGGGAGGGTTCTGGATGCAAGCTGGGTGGGATAGAAAGAGAGAGGAGGTATTGGGCAGTATAGCCCCTGCAGGATGACCAGGAAGTGTAGGAGGGATGAGGAACATCTGAGTTCCCTGTTCCGGGCTGCTGCTGCACTCACTTACCCCAATGATGGCTCTCCTGGAGCCCAGATCAGATCTCCGTGCTGCTTGGGTAGCTTGTAAACAAAGGCTAGTCTGGAATTCTTAGGGGTGTGCTTTTGAAACATTTTAATTGGAATTGAGTGTACAAATAATGAGATTCATGGTGACTTTTTAAAAACTTAACTACATTTTTATTCATTAGAGAAGGGTTCGGGCCAACTGTACATATGGTTACCAGAGGACAACCTGTGGGAATTGATTCTCACCTTCCACCACATGGGTCCTGCGCATCAATTTGGTTTGGCAATCTTGGTGGCAAGCACCTTTACACACTGGCCCAACTGCTGGGAGTTGAATCCAAGTTCTCCTCTTAACCAGCGAGTCAACTCTTCAGCTTCTGGTCACACTCAGTCCAGTTACCTTCACTGTGGGTTCTTCAGTATCTGACCCTAAACCCCACAGCCCTTGGCTGTTGTACCACCCGGGGTAGCCAGGTCTGCGTGAGTGTGTGGTCCCTTATGCAGATTGTTCTGAGGGGAGGGCACTGGCACAAGCAGTTTTAGAGCACGATGACCCCGAGTTCCGGAGCCAAGGCCACAGCAGTTCCTGTGCAATCGTGGCCAGGGTGGTCAAGAGCCCCACTGTCAGGCAGGCGAGAAGCAGAGCTTGCACTTTGTTCTTCACAGCTGATTCTCTTCGTGCCCTTGAGGGCCTGGCTGGCAGCACCTATGCAGGGTGGAGTCTGCTGCCTGCTGGCCTGACACCTAGGGCCATTGCAGGTGGTTGCCCAGAGTGACCCTCAGGCTTGGAAAACTTCTTTGCTCTAGTCTGAATAGGCTTGGGTAGTTTTGACAAGGAGTAGGTTTTAGTTTTCCTGTTCCATCCTGCTGCCTCCTTATTTCCTACAGAGGGTCCCCAGACCCAGTGGTGCATGAGAATGAACCACGACACAACCCCCACTGTGCTCCTTGCCTTTCTTGTACCTGACAGCTGGGCATCCACTGATGCTGGTGGTGCAGCTGCTGTTTGTGAGCTTTGTAGACTTAGGCCAGGGAGAAGTCAGTGTCTCCTGAAGTCCAGAGTAACCTGTGTAGAAGTCAGCCCATCCTGAGAGTGCCATAGGAAGTCGAGCGCCAGCCCCTCCACAGCACACGCAAACACACACCCATCGAGATGGCAGTCCAGCACGTGTGCCGTTAATTCCCATGTCTGATGAACGTAGCTGTCCACTGTTTGACTCTCCCATGTTCGCAGTCTCAAAACTCCTGCTTCTCCGTCTGACCTTTAAGCAAATGCATCAAAGGTCAAGTGGCCTGACCTCTGACTGTTTACATAACAGGCTTCTGCATCTGCTGGAGGGAAGTCACCAGAGGGAAGAAAGCCCAGCACATTGCAGAAGGTCAAAGGTGAGTCCTGGCTAGGGTTGGAAGGGTGGGACTCTGGCAGCAGGGAAGGAGCTGCCAGGCCTCCCTCAGGGCAATCAGGACAACCCATCACAGACTGTCCACAGTCCAGCCTGATCCAAAAGTCCCTCAATTCCCCGGTGATCCTAGATTGTGTCAGGTTGTGAGTGAAAACTTAGCATTAAGGGTCTCTGTCAGAAAGGATGTGGTTCAAGTGTGTGATGGGAGCATAGGCAGAGTGTCTGAGGCCCAACCATATGTCCACGGAACTACTTGCGGATCCAGGAGCTGCTACTTGCTGTCAGTTTAGGATGCTACAGAAATTATAACCAATGGGGTGCCTGACATTTGGACACTTGGGAGGTGGTGGCAAGATCAGAAGTTCAAAGTCATCCTTGGCCACGTGGGCTCCATTGAACCAGGGTGTGCATGAGACCCTATCTCAAAACACAGGAACAAAAATTTCTCTGTTCCCAGGCGGGGATGAGAGCAGCACATGGGCCTGGCTAGGATGTTCTCATGTGCGGCGTGAGCACCTCCTGAAGACGGGCCAGTCAGGAGTCAGGACCTGCCTGGCCTAAACAGGTGCTCACCAAAAGGGACTGACTAGGGTTAGGGTGTATGCAGACATTTTATTTGGATTTTGGCTTCTGATGGATGAACCACAGCTGCCCGTTGGCCCTTGGTGCACAGGATGCCCCTGGCTAGCATCTAGTTGGCCCAGAGGTCTGCAGTACCAAAGCTGAGGAACGTTGTTTGTTGGTTTTTGTTTTTGTCATTTTGTCGTCATTGGTTCTTGTTCCTGATGCCTTGGCACATTTGATGTCCGAGGACAACTCTGGAGTTCTCTCCCTCCAGCTTCCTGCGAGTTCAGGGATCGAGTGCGTCATCGGGCTTGCCAGGCAAGGAAGCATCTTTATGGGCTCAGCCAGCCAAACCATCCCATTTTTTTGACACAGGGCCTCATGTACCCTTGACTGGCCCAAAAGGAACGACACACCTTCCCCAGAAAAGACAGGTGAGCACTGGGGAGCAGACGGTGGGTAGGTCTGACTCCCGGCAGCCAGTCCTACAGGATGGAGGCTAGGGCTGTGGTGTCCATGGGTCCTTGCTCAGGTCAGTGTGCCCATATACTGAGTGGGGAGACACCCATACACTTCTGGGCAAGGTGTGACCTGACTCCATCCTCAGCCCCGCGGACACCATTTGAACCTATAAAGTGCACAGAGGTTGGGGTTCTGCCATGCCCGGAAGAGCCAGGTCAACATGGCTTACTGGGAATTGAACAGCAGGACCCTTGCAGGATCTACAGGAGACCATGGACATGATGGAGTCGCAGACACTGCTGCTGACCCTGCTGTCTGTGAAGGTGAGCTTAACTGGGACTCACGAAACAGCGTGTGTCCTCTGTCACCTCCCCCACCCCACCTGAGTTGGTCTTGCGACCCACAGATGGAAAACAACCTGGCTGTGCTGGAGGAGAAGGCTGAGAAGGACTTGGTGGCCTTATGCCATGAGAAGGAGCGTCTACAGCAGCGGGTGCTGGAGCTGCGGCGCCAGCTGCTGCTCCAGCAGAAGCATCAGGAGCTGGCTACCATCCTGGATGCCCAGGTGGGTTTGAGCATGCTCCTGAGGCTAGGGGTGCATGAGGGAGCCAGGATCAGGATGCCACCACTTACATTCTGCCCGCCCTGCTTAGGCTCCTGATACGAATGTAGTACTCTGTATGGGACACCTGTCTCTGCCACACAGTCTGCAGAATACTTGGCACCTGCCAGCATTGATGTTGTCCCACCGTGGAGCTTAGCATAGCAACAGGGCCCCATCCAGGGCAGGTCAGAGGGGGTCCTGTTACCTGGAAGCTGGCCCTTCTTGTGCGAGTGAGCGGTGTGTCTTACAGTGTCCCCTTCTGCCTGCAGATGGAGGTGCTGGGCCCTCTCGAGGCTGTAGCAAAGCGCTTCAAGGAGCAATACAAGACACTGGCCACAGCCTTGGACGCCACACGACATGAGCTTCCCGTGCAGGGCATCCACATGCAGGGAAGTGGGCAGGAACTCCTAGGTAAGAACAGCCTTGCTGTGTGGCATTGCCTCAGCAGGAAGGAGCCTCAAGTCTCACATGCACCATATTCTAGGTGCCTCTACCCTGGGGTGGTGTTGGAACCCGTGTGGACCAAGTAGGACACAGGCAGCTGAGTCACGATTCCAACCCCACGCTGGACCTCACAGCTGGAAGACTCTGGGGGCAGGGTGACCTATCTACCGGCCCTGAGCCCTGGGCCCTACCAACAGGGTGGAGGTGTTGAGAGGTCATTTGAGGGATTCTCTGGAGCAGACATCCTCCTTAGGACTTTTTAGCTGCACAGGGTTTACTCTGCCTGGGCTACGTAACAAATGAAAAAGGTATGGTGACCTACATTTATTGTCTGACTCTTGGGAGGCTGTGAGTTCCAGGCCAGCCTGAGCTACAACACAGTGAGACCCTGGCTCCATAAAAGAGCATAGTGTTGACCTGGAAGCTGTAGCGATCCTCCTAGCAAACTGCCCCTCGCAAGTCTGTACCCAGCAAAACCCCAGCACTGACGGTGAGGTGAGGACACGACACAGCAGGAACAGGTCCTTTAACCCTCATGACCTTGCTGGGTTGTGTGTGGTGCAGGTCTGTGCCTGGGACACACAGCTGCTACAGATACCAGAACCTCAGCTCTTTAGATCCGGAGGCCAGGAAGTGCAGGTCCAAGCCACATCTGGCAGGTGCATCCTGCTTGTCGCTCGTAGTGGAAGGACAGAGGGACAGAGGGTGAGAGAACAGAGCAGTGGCTTGCAGCCTGAAGCCCCAGCTCCCCTGGTCCACAGGAGCCTCCTGGGCAGCAGTCACAGAAGCACCTGTGCGCTCCCCACTGGGTTTGTCTTCCCAGCATGCACTTGGCACCCACACTCCAGGGACGAGTGAGATCTCCTAAGATCCCTCCCTTTGGCCCTGTTCCCTGAGTGTGAGAGAAGAGCCAACGCTGCACAGCTCAAACAGCTGCTGCTTTGGGCACCGGAGTTCTGCTAACAGCCTGTATCTCCACAGATGATCTGGAGCCGGCCCTAAAGACCACCCTGCAGCTCCTGGGAGAGCTGGGCATCTCCTCCCTGGACGCCAGCGGGCAGGTGCCAGACACCAGCGCGCAGGTGTCACGCCTGCTAGAGGAACTCAGGGACTTGATTACCAAGAAGGACCAAGAGCTCTACAGGTGTGGGTCAGGCCTCCCCCTTTCCCCTCCATCCCTCCCCTCCTCTCTCCATCATCCCTTTCTTTTCAGTTGGGTTGCTGGAGGTGGAACCCCACCCAGCTGCTCTCTCAGGTGAAGACTGTTTGGGCTTTTGAGGACTCAGCTATTGAGTGCCTCACTACTATAGCACTGTTCCACTCCTAGCCCACTTCTGAGTTCTGAGACACTGGGACCTTGGGTGCAGTGAAGCCATCAATTCATACTGTGCCAGAGTCCAGCAGAGTAGGACTGGGGACCGTAGAGACCTGAAGTCACCACGGGCAAGGAAAGCATCCCACACTCAGTCTCATGCCCTAGATAGGGCAGCTCCAGGTCAGCAGGGGACAGAGAGAGCCTTTTCTGAGCCGGACAGTTGCTCAACACATGTTAAACGTCATTCAGAAGTCAGTCTTAGCAGGATGTTTGGGGGTTTCTTTTTGTATGTTTTGTTTTGTTTCTAGACAGAGTTTCTCACTCTGGAACTCACTCTGTAGATCAGGCTGGTCTCGAACTCAGAGATTCGCCAGCCTCTGCCTGCCAAGAGCTGGGAGTGAAGCTGCACACCATCACTGCCTAGCCAGTCTCGCGGTTTCTTGAGGGACATTGTTGTTTTGTGTGTTTTCTAAGACAAGGTCTCAATCTGTAACACCGAGTGTGGCTTTGAACGTGCAGAAATCCTCCCACCTCAGCTTGCAGAGTTCTAGAATGGCAGGTGTGAACATCACACGTGTTGGGGTTTTGTTTTTGTTTTTTTACGTATTTTTATGTTTGGGCATGTGCATGCCAAGGCATGAGTGTAAAGGTCAGAGGACGGCTTTGGGGTCTGTTCTCTCTTTCCACTTTGTGGGCCCTAGGGATCAGACTGAGGTCATCAGGCAGGCTTGGCCATTTTGGCCACCTCCAAAAAAATGCATTTAAGGAGATGCCCATAGGAGTTCTCAGGGATTCTGAAGTGCCGTACCCAGCGCTGGCCTACAGAATGGGTCAGCCATCACTCATATGGAGCATAGACTGAGGATGTCTCCCTGTGCTTGTGACCACTGTATGGCCACAAGTTTTCCCAGTCAGTATCTGAGCAGTACAGATGTACCTGGTATTCACTCTTGGACACATGCCCTCCTTCTAGGGGCTCTTAAAGTCTTCAGACACCTGGCCTTTGACCATGTGGTAATGGCTGAATCTCACATCTAGCTTGGCACCAACAAGGTCTCCTCACATCAAATTTGCCCACTGTTGAGGGTGTGGGGCACTGAGGTCCCAGGTGAACAGGAGGATGAAGGATGCATTCAAGGCTCGCCACACAGCTCTTTCCTGCTAGGCCTGGGGGCACAGATCTGTCAGCTGTCTCAGATGCTTGGGGGCTGAGGCAGGAGGGTCATCAGTTTAGGGTCAGCCTAGGAATCTTAGGTGCTGTCTCCTTCAAAAGAGGGAGAGCTGGGGACGGAGGGAATTCAGTATACACAGGCCCTGCTTCTGTTTGCAGCACCATATGGACACATGCACACTTGCCCCCAAGTTGGCAGCCACCCTTGTTGACTTCCAAAGACACCATTAGGGTCCTGAGATCAGCCAGCAAGGAAAGTCTGGTGTCCTGAGTTCAGTCCCTAGGATCTGTATGGAAGGAGAGAACCTATTTCTCTAACAAGTTTGTTTTTCTAAGATCTCCTTTAGAGTTCTTGGCCAGAGGCGAAGTTGTCCCTTCTCTTTCTTCTGCCCACAGGATCTTCAGTCTGGCCATGGAGCTTTCTTCCCAGGCCAGCAAGGAGGCAGCCTTGATGAACCAGGAAGTCTGGGAAGAGGCCCAAGGCACCCCTTCGTGCAGCCAGTGGTACTTCGGTCCATAGGCAGCAGACATCACCAATGTCCACACTCCTGGTGGTGGGGTGTAGGGATAAGCCCAGCCCATTAGGGGGCGTGTTTGCCTTGGGCTAATGTTACCTATAAATCTGGCGAGCATGAGCCCCGCAGCTCTCTTTGTTTGTATTTCCTGCTCATCACTGGATGGCTGGTGTTGTAAGTTCATTAAAATTTGCTGTTTCATATTAAGCTAGCCTGGTTATTATGCCGCCTACAGTGGGGGGCAATGAGTGGAGAGGCTAGGCAGATTTGGATGGTCACTGAACACCCTTGGAGTCCCCACACCCAGTAAGGTCCACAAGGAAGTTCTGAAGATACTGCAGGGCCAGCAAGCCTGATCACCAAGTAAAGCTGATTGCTGCCATACCTACCCCAAGTTTCATCCCTGGAACCCACATGCACATGGAAGGAGAGAACTCACCCCTGCAAGTTGTCCTCCGGTCTTCACAATTGGGCTGGCTCACACACCCTGGACAGACATTTCCTAAAATACACAGCATCCTAGGCCAGCAATCAATCCCTGGCCTTTAAGGACAGCAGCAAATGCAGGCAAACACTCATACACATAAATATATGAAAAGACAAGTATTGATGAGGCTGTAAAGAGACTGAAATCCTCTTCCATTGCTGGTAGAACTATAAGATGATAAACCCACCGTGAACATGTTCAACATCTTTAGCCATCAGGAAAATGAATATCAAAACTACTTTGAGATTTTATCTTACACCTGTTGATTTCTTAAGCTCCATAATACAAGGGACTGTTAATGCTGGTAAGGATATGTGGCAAGGACATGTACAAGTGCAAACTTGTACAGCCAATGTGGAAATCAACATGCAGTCCTCATGTTGTGAGTCAATTCACCTCAAGACCCAGCTATACCACTCTTGGACATATATCCAAAAGATCCTACCACAAGGACATTTGCTCAACTGTGTTCAGAGTGGCGTGGTTCATAAAAGACACAGACTGCTGTATCTGGGAGAGATTGTGTTGATGATTGACGTGGGAAAGTTCCTCCAATGAGGGTGGCAATATCCCTAAGAAAGTGGGCTTGGGCTACAAAAGGGAGCTATCTTAGCATGAATGAAGGAGTGACTGGGCAAGAG
Organism: Microtus pennsylvanicus; assembly: GCF_037038515.1. NCBI lineage: Eukaryota > Metazoa > Chordata > Mammalia > Rodentia > Cricetidae > Microtus > Microtus pennsylvanicus. The sequence continues at coordinate 62,129 of NW_027460878.1, read as the reverse complement.
AGAAAGCCAGGAAACAATCTTTGTCCATGGATTTTTGCATTCAACTATTAACATGATTTCCTATCCTAAGCTCTAAAAATGATGAAGTCAAATTACCCCACTCATTGTCTGAGCTGATTTTGGTTAGGGGATTTAATCAGAGCAACATAAATGTAAGTTAGGACAAAAAAATGGAAAACCAAAAGTAATATTGTTGCTAGGCAGAACCTGGGAATGATGTCTCTTGAAACAGTGTAGAAGATATCTAGATTTTAGGTGGTGAAAAAAATATAGAAATTAGTATACAGAACTAAATTGGCTGTTCTTATAGGACCAGGAATATGGAAATGTTAAGAAGAATGTCAGAAAGTAGAGATTGAGATCATAGCATTTCAGTTGGAAATGATACACTCCATAACCGATTAAGTTAGAGGTCATTTGTGTGATATTTTGGCTCCAAAATCTTCCTTTTATTTTCTTATTGAGTGTGGTTGAAAAGGTACTTACAAGGGTTTTGATTCTGTGGTTGTTTGAATCAAAATGGCCCCGAAAGTCTCATGGAGAGTGGCACTATTAGGAGGTGTGGCCTTGTTGAAGTATTTCATAGTCACTTTCTGCTGCCTGCTGATGTGGATGGAGATCTCTCAGCTCTTTCTCCAGCACCATTTCTGCTTGCATCCACCATGCTTTCTGCCATGTTGATAATGGACTAAATCCTCTGAAACTGTAAGCTTGCCTAAATCAAATGTTTTCCTTTATAAGTGTTGCTGTGGTCATGGTGTCTCTTCACAGCAATAGAAGCTTTAACTAAGATACCCAAAAGGCAGCCAAACAGGCACGTCTCCATCTAGTATGTACAATGGCTCTCCCATAGCTGCATATGTGGAGCTTACCTTCTCTCTACTCTTCCACCGCACATATGCTTTCCATTACAATACATTTCTCAGTGAACGTAGAAAGTAAGCCCGATAGCACTCAAGGTAAATCCCCACTTTTAAAAATGGCTTTCTCATAGGTGCATACAAAGAATGTACATCCTCCCGAGTCTTTTCCAGGCTGTGTACTCTAGTTCATCTCTGAAACCAGAAGGTCACATGTCATTAGGCATGATTTGCATATAGGTGACTGGAAAAGAGGCTGTGTACTCAGATGGAGGGGATACTTTTTTTCATGATGGAATATTAACAGTCAGCAAACCCGGTGGTGGTCATCCTTGGTAAGCAGTCACAAGTGATCACAGGAAGGTACCAATTGTTTGTCTTTAGATAGTGCTGAGTAACAACAAAAGAAATCTGAATAGAAACTGTATATGATAATGTAATAAATTAGTATTTCCTAGGTATAAACTGTTCAACTAAACCTTAGATAAAACACAATACATTATTCATATGATACTTGGCATTACTACTGAAAGACCCCCAGTTCTTGGGAGACTCTCACTCAAGTCTTGGGATAACACGACACCCCCCATAGTAACTCACAAAGGACCATCTTTGCTGCAATCACAGGAGGCTTTAATCAATGAGATGGGAACCAGTACACTGGGGCCAAGACTCATAACCCATGCAGGGGAAGAGTTTGACCTTGAGTGACTGGGAGAAGGAGTTTTTAAGGGAAGAAACCATAGCCCAGTAATCCAAAAGTGTCATAGAAAATTTCAAAAATCCAGTGTTGGTCACAAGGGGGCAACTCCCTGCCTCTCAAGATCACTTCCAAGATTACAATCTAACTTTATCTTCAGCTAGTTCTTGAAACACAGTCACTGAACTGGCTAATCCTAGATTCTTGATTCTTCTTTTCTTGCTTAGATTTTTGGCTATTTTCTTCCTGCTGGGAGGGTCTGGATTTAACCAGGTATTTCACCACTATAACCATGCTTTTGGGTTTTAATGTATGTAGTTGATACCAAGAAACAGCAAACACATAACAAAATATCATGGAATTGATCCAGTCCAACACAACTAAGAAATCCCTCTTAAAACTGTGATGCTCCAGCTTACTCTAGAGAGTTACACAGGCAGACTCTCTATCCTTTCTATTGGTGAGTATCTCATTTGCTTTTTTCACTACAGACATGTATACAAAAAAGTTAAATAAACATTTACATCTTTGCATCCAAATCTCTAATAGTTCTGATTAACATACTACTTGTCTTTGGGTGTATTTCAAAGGCAGCCCTCCCTCAGCTAAATTTTATATTGTGTGGCTTACTCTCTAAGCATTGGTCAATCCTTTATATCACCAATTCTACATTGCGACTGAGTAGTAGAGTACTACACAGTACATGAGACCCCATTTACAACGTCCACAAATTAACTCCAAATGGACCTTACACCTAAATGTCAAGTGCTAAGTGCAGAACTTCTAGAAAATACTTGAAACTTGGCCTCTCTGACTTTGGCAACCCGCCTAGGCTTTGGGAGGTTTCCTTAAGGCAATGATGTATAGAGCAACAACAGAGCTCTGTCTCTAATCTCAGGAATACGCTTGGGAGAGCTGGCAAAGATGTGGGGACAGGGCCTTTGGAAAAGGGTTGTTTCAGATCCTCAGAACCCAAACCTTTACACAGAAGGGTGAAAGCTGTGGTTATCAGTTCCAACACCACTGTGGACTTTGTTTATAAAGTTCTTGGTTTACCCAATGTTCTTCTCATTTTCTGATTAGCCTCTTTCTGAATTTGTATACTTCCTTTTAAAACCAAACCCATTGATTTACATTAGCAAAAGACTTGCTGTTGAACTTGACTTAGATCTCCAACCAATCTGGGATTTGTTTCTGTAGATTAGCCGCCAGTGCTGGGAATGCTGTGCTGTGTCCCTTCTGCTTACCTGGTTCTGTCACTCAGACCTTACTAGCCAATGAGAGCCTCCACCAGTCAAATGGGAGGGTTCTTCCGGGAGCCTGACTTCCGGTTTAGCACTTCCTGAAGAAATCACAGTCTCTCTCATGCACTGCGCCTTGTGATCCCTTGTGGGGTTAAAGCTTGTCAGCTAGGCAGCTGCACCATGGTGAGTGAATGGTTGCTCTCCCGAATGGGAGGAGAGGCAAGCCAAGGAGAGCAAGGGGCCAATGTCCCCAGGTGGGGAGGAGTTGCTGGCCTTGGTGCACGTAGTTGCTCCTCCCACGTGTGGAGGAGTGGCTGGGCTTGGTGGGTTTGGGGTTGCTGTCCCCAAACTAGGTGGAGCGGACTGCTGAGGCTCGTGGCTGATGTGATGCATTTTCGCCTGGCTGGGCGGGAGCCAGTGGACAAACACAGAGTTTAGTGTGTTCCTGCCTCATCCTAAGTAGCCCTAAGTGATCCTTGCAACTCCTGTGGCAGACTCTGAATAACTTCACTGCCTGGGTGGGCTGTGTCTGCACAGAGCAGAGCTTTGGGAGCTGCAAATGGTGGTGCCTGTAGTGCTTATGTTGTCGCATGTGGAGAGATATCACCAAATTTTCCAAACTCGGAGCCTACTGGTCTCTCCAGTATCTACAGAAGTTCTGCACTTTTAACATTTATGTTTAGGATCCATCTGTAGTTAATTTTGTGGAGCTAATAAATGGTTTCTCCTGTGTAGAGGCACTCCGCTGCTAAACTGTGAAGTAGGAGAGCATAATTGAGTATAGAATTAATAGTTTAAGGATTTGCCAGTTCTTAGGAGACATTAAGTCACACAAAGTAGAATTTAAGTGAGGGAGTACTGCATCCCAAATTCCCCAAAGATAAGTAGTATGCTGGCCATGCCTGTTAGAGATTAGTATCATGAGATGCAAATGTTTGTTCACCAGGATTAATAAGCGGGTAAGGTACATTTCTATAATAAATGAGACAACCATGATTTACAACCTGCCAAAAGACCCACTTCCCCATCAAAGACCTCTAACATGCTGCCCAAGGGGCCATTACAGGGTCACAACCTGTGTGCCATGAAAGTATAATAATTCTAGGACAGCTGCAGTTTTCAGTTTTTAAAAGTCAATGTCCCCTATACTGTTTGAGGTAGACTTGAATCCTGTCTGTAGCCCCACAGAGCATTACCCTTGCTATCCTCTTGGTTAACCGCCATAAATTTTTGGATTAAAAGTATGCTGCACCACAGAGTTCTAAAATTACCACTTTGAGTCTTATCGTGGTGGTGTCCATTGCAATAACAATAAAAGGATTTGTGTGTGGAGCATGGCTTCTCCCTTCAGACCCGAAGTGTAGGAACAGTATACTGTGTACACTGGAAGGGGGAAAAACTGGACAATAACTAGATCACAGAATGAAGTTTAAGGGAGTGAGCTTCAGGGGTATCCATTACAAAGAAGGACCTGATTGACACAGTGTGTGACTTTTGGTGTGTTTTCCCATCATACATTAATTTCTTGCATGTGAATGAAGACAGACACCAGTGGGTGTGCAGTTTAAGGAGGATAGCTTGAACAACTACATATTTAGTTTCCAATTAGTGAACTCTCCCATGCAGGTATATTTAATCCTGGTTGACACAGTGAATTCAGCTCAGATGTTTGAGACACAGGCCATTGGCTGTAACTCCATGTGTCAGCTTACAGCACTCAGAAGCTAACATTTTACATGGGACAAAGTCATGCTTTCTCTTACTAATGGCATTCTCCCTACCAGGGAAGTACCTACTCTGTTTCAAAGTCATTATAACTTATCGAAAATCCAAAAAACAAAAAAAGAAAAAAAAAGAAAAACAAAGTCAGTATAACTAAGTGTTCAATTATTTTTTATTATTTTAAGAAATCAATTAATGGTTGTCATATTTTAGATTTCATTTTCTTCAAAGGCATAACTGCTATAATCTTGTATTTTCTAATGTTTCCCAGGTTTTGAATTTCATTTTTAAGAGCTGTTTATTTATTCATCTTTTTATTTATATCAGATTAGAGCAGTGATTCTCAACCTGGTGGGTTATGACTCATTTTGGTGGATCAAATGAACCTATCACAGGACAGGCCTAAGACCATCAAAAAGTACAGATATTTATATTATGATTCATAACAGCAAAAATATAGTTATGAAGTAGTAGTGAAAATTGTTTTATAGGTGGGGAGAATACTACATCATGAGTAACTGTATTAAAGAGTCATAGCACTAGGAAGATTGCGAAAAACTGGTTTAGATCAGTGTCTCCTGTAGCTCGGGCTTGCATCATACTATGTAACTGAGAATTGCTATGAACTCCTAATCCTGCCTCTGCTACCTAGTGCTGCAAAAACAGTCCAGCAACTCCTACCATGCTGGACATTGACTGGTCTGTGTGAAGGAGAAATAGATCAGTGAATGAGTATACTAAAACTTCTTTAGATTTTATTGTGAATTTACAAGTGAAGTAGGACCTGTGTAATAACTGAGTTCACGGACCAATTCTAAAGCCAGTATCGTCACATCAGAAAAAGGGATGGGAAAGAAGGAAGGTAAAAGCTTTCCTACTGTGACAATAGTTGACATTAGCAGTGAGTAGTGAGGTAATCAATTTTAAATGTTCCATAAATGTGCTGACTGGCCATTTCATGGGTCCACAGACCATGCATACAAGAATCTATATAAAGAAATTAACTTATCATTAAACCAAATTACTGTAGTTACAGTAGTTCAAGTAAAATAGAAGAGCTGGATAAAATGGTGTGGCCCTGCCTACCATGATTTATTTTCTAGGTTTAAGATGTATACTGTGAGAGAAATGATGTGAGTAGCACTTCGTGTGCTCTGATACAAATCCCTGGTCTCTGGGGCACATGACCATAAAATCTGTTTCAACTTTTTAACAGAATTTTTCAGGATTATAAATACATTATTTCCACTATCTCTTTCCTGCCTCTAAGCCCTCCCATAGACCCTTTGTTGTGTTCTAATTCTCATGGCTTCTTTTTGTTTAATAACAATTACTGTTTGTGACCTGTGTTTGTTTGCAAGACCTCCCAGCTATGAAGTAAGGGGTTGGCTACTCTGGACCTTGAGTGTGTAATGGAAAGTGTACACATAGGACCATGTGCCTTGGAGGAGGAACAGGAATTGCTCTGGGAAAATGGAAGATTTTACTAAACTACAAAATTTCCAGATTAGTATCTTGTCTGACCATAGTGTGGAAGGACAAACCTGGAGGATTTTTGCTTTCTAAGACATTTGATTTCTGCTCTCCCAGTAGGGTAACTGCCAATGTCTGGAAGCCCAGCTGGGTGGTCCTAGCTAATGAGGGACTCTGGTTGGCAATTAGGAGCACCAGCAGGAGATAGTTTACAGGTTCTTTCCAGTATTGTATCCACATTCTCTTGCCTGTTCCCAAGACTTACCACAATCCCTCAGTGTCTTCTAATTCATGGCCCACTTGTCTTTAATAGCAGTTGTAAATGTGACCTGTGTTTGGCTGCAAGATTTCCCAGGTATGAGGCAATGGGTTGGCTGCAGTGCACATTGAGTGTGTAATAGGATGTGCACACAAAAGACCCTGTGCTTTGGATGAGGAACAGGATATGCTCTTTGAAAGTGGAGGATTATCTACTAAATTACTAACTTTCTATCTAGGGCCCTGACCACTGGGCTGGAAGGACAGAACAGGAAGTACTGTGCTATCTGAGTCATTTGATCTTTGATCACCCAGTAGGGGAGCTGACAATATTCTGAGGCCAAGATGAATGGCCCTAGCCAAGGAGAGATTCTCGAAAGTCTTAGCAATCAGGTATAATAGTGGCAGGTTTCTTGCAGGTTCTTTTCAGGATTCTTTTCTACTTTTATTGAAGTGAGTTTTTTTAACTATACTATTTTGTTTTTTAAAGATTTATTTATTTTTATTTTGCATACAAACATCTGCCTCCATGTATGCCCACATGTCAGAAGAGGGCACCAGATCTCATTACAGATGGTTGTGAGCCACCATGTGGTTGCTGGGAATTGAACTCAGGACCTCTGGAAAAGCAGTCAGTGCTCTTAACCACTGAGCCATCTCTCCAGCCCTAGGAATACCACAAGCTATGCCATGGTGAGTATAGGGTGTTCAGAGAAGGTCTGTTGAACTGTCATTTCTGCTGGGATTTGGATGGACCATGAGCCAGGCTGTGGTTCTGTTGCCCTATGTAATGACCTGGGCAGTGGTCGTTGTCCTCTGTGCCTCCCCGTATATGGATTTCCTGGGAAGAGGGACACTCTGCAGCCCCGGCAAGGTAGAATATTATACTTGTAATATCACTGTCCAGTGTACGCACAGAGTCATGCTTTTGGTGTGCAGTGGGAAGACAGATTTGAAAACTTATAGTTTTATTTCTAGAAGTTCTGAATATTACATTCTACTTTCAAGTTTGTCTTATAAATGTTTCAAATAATTTAAAAGCTGGTAGAACTATGGTGATGTTGACTGTCTTTTAGCAATACATGATTAAAATGCTTCTAATTTGTCTGATACTACTAGCCACAATGATGTCATTCAGTGATATTTAGTTCCAGGTGACAAAAAGAGTTTCTGAGCTGCAGAGGTTTCTTAGGTGTGTATGGTGTTGGGCAGGTAGATAGGGCAGAATCTATATCTTGTGCCATAATCCATGTGACAGGAAGCAGAAATTATACTATATTGCTTTGGTATTGGGCATCAGTGAGACTGGGTTTACCTGAAAATATAACAAGACCGAAGGAGAGGTCTCTAGAGCATGGGGCCTCACTGTTTGGAACAAATACCAGTAGCTGTAGGGTCAGAAAGAAGAGTTTATGGGTCATTTTGAGGTAGTTTTGTGAAAATTGTGAAGTCTTTATTTATTTAATTTCTCTACACATAGAATCATAGGTAGGTGAGTAACATTTTTTAAGATCACATGTCTTCTAAGTTTTCTTTGGTCTTTTTATTAATAGTTAATGATATTTTTCTGCCTATTCTCTCTTCTTTTTCTCTCCATCTCCTTTATTCTTTCTCAAATATTGTACACATTCTTGATTGTTGTTGCTTTTTCCCCCCAAGACAGGGTTTCTCTGTAGCTTTGGAGCCTGTCCTGGAACTTGCTCTGTAGACCATCTGACTTTGAACTCACAAAGATCCACGTGTCTCTGCCTCCCGTGTGCTGAGATTAAAGTGTGCATCACCACAACCCAGCAAGAATTCATATTATGTCAATTTGTGTACTATTTTTTCATAATCCCACTGATTACTCTGGGTGTTTCCTCTATGAATATAACTTTGTAATCAGTTTTCCTGTTATAAATTGTTTTGCATTGTCATTTTAATGTATTTATCATGCAAATTTACCACACACATCATCTTAATTTTGATGCATCATGTTTCCAAGGGTCATTTATTTACTTCTTTATTTATTTTGGTTTTGTTGCTATTATTGTTAATCTGAGAGACTTTTGGTTTATTTGATAAAAGCCATTATGGATGTTGGCAGATGGCTCATCACATACTCATTTTGGAGATGACCTATGTTCAGATACCTAACTCAAGTTGTTAGGCTCATAACTCTTCCATTTCAGATCCAAAGCATCTGAACCCTTCTTTTTTGTATGTCACCTGCATACATATGGAAGATATTCTAACTCATGTAAAATATATGCAAAAAATAACAATAAACTTGTTTTCAAAAGTACTTTTGACTTATAAAGCAATTAAAGTAAAACAAGTTGCTTTAGGTGTACACTGATTCTTTAAAAAATCTGTTATCTTGCATTTTGTTTAAAAATGTTTTCATTTCCTCACTCTGATTGCAGACTTACAGGCAATTATCAATCATGTGATACAAATGGTATCTAAGTGACCCTAGGAGACATCCTATTCCTTACTATAAGATAATGAGATCCTTTTAGTAGTCAAAACTATTTTCTACAAAGTTAAGACATGAGAAGGTTTCAAGGGAATCTCTCCAATTTTGGTGGAACATCCCTCCTCACCCAAGCCATTTTTTGTTATTGTTAAAGGAGAGAGAACTGAAGTCTATAGGATGAGTGCTGGTCAGTGATTTCTTAGAGTTTGATTTTGGTTAAAATCTTGTAGTTTTTATTTAAAGGAGCACAATATGTCTTTGTGTCTTTGTCATCTATGTTATTGATTTTATTAATTGTTATTTAAGAATATTCTTCATTTCTGGAAAATAATGGTCTCACTAACTTTGTATTCAAAAAATTTCTCATGTTATTAGTTCCTTGAGTTTTTATTGGTTTGGGAAGTTTCTGTGGAGAGACAGTACTAGTTTTTTCTTCTTTATCTTATATGTTTGCCATTTTCCATTTTCTGGCATATCTATCTTCATGTTTGTGTTTTTGCTGGTCAAGTGACTGATGCTATTAGTACATTGCCTTTAGATCTTTAAAATATTTTTGTATAATATTGTCTTTTTCTCTTAATTAGCCTCAGCTATCAGCATGACATAGCTTAGAGTGATCTGAGAAAACACCAATTAGGGTATTCCTAGATCAGAATGTCTGATTAAATTGTCTGAGAGAGATTGTGTTGGTTTTGATTGATATGGGAAGGTTTTTCCACTGTGTTGGCAATATCCCTGAGCAAGCAGCTCTGGGATAGATAGAAGAGCTAGCTAAGCACACGACACTGACAAAACAAGAGAGAAAGCCAGAAAATAATGGTTCCACATGTTTTGCCTTTAGCTATTATTTTTAGCTTGAGTATCCGCTTTAAGCTCCCATAATTAAGAATTGTGAAATAGGGTTAACAACCAAATAAACTTACTCATTACCTGAGTTGCTTTTGATTAGATAATGTAATAGCAGCAACAGAGAAGAAAGTTGGAACAAAAATGGGACTCAAGTGCTGCAAAAGACTTTGGAATGTTGACTGTTATAAGAATGCTACAGATATCATAAAACTGAAGAAAAAGCCTAATCAGCTGTTCTTTTGGGACCTAGAAGATGGAAATGTTGAGAGTAATGGCAGAGAGTGGAGGTCAAAGTCATAAAATTTTTGTGGGTTGTAAGCTCTGCAGGGAACCATGGAGTTGGCCTGACCTAACTTCCTTGAGAGACCTGTGTCATAGGTTTTTCAGGTTAAAGTAAGCCCATGGTTCCTGGGTCACAATATACCTCCCAGTTCCAGTTGAATTCCCTCAGATAGTGAAACGTTCAGGCTGATTTGTGTTTCTTTGTATGATCCCTTAGTAGTCAAGGAATCATGAAAGTTTAACATGACAATTCAATTTAAACATTAATCTTGTGTACACTGTATAGCTTGCAAATTTTATTATATCCTGATGTATACAGATGCCTAGGCTTGCAATAATTATAAAAATTATTTTAATTACAAGACTGCTTAGCCAATAGCTTAGGCTTTTTATTAAGTAACTCTTACATCTAAAATTAACCTATTTCTATTAATCTTTGTGTCATCACATGACTGTGGCCTACCAGTAAGGTTCCATCCAGCATCTTTCTCCTTCGGCAGCTACATGGCATCTCCCTGACTCTGTCTTCTTTTCTCCTTTATCTCTGCTTGGAATTTCCACTTGTTCTATTCTGTGAAGCCATAAGCCCAAAGTAGCTTCTTTATTAACCAATGGTAATAAAACATCTTCATAGCATACAGGAGGAATCGCACATCACCTCCTATTTTCTGTCTAAATAAAAAGGAAGATTTCGATTTTGACATAGCAAGATTACATATAATGAAACCATTATCCAGCAAGAATTAGAGTTACAATATTTAGTCCCTTTACACTTGGCAAGTTAAGAAAAATACTATATCATCTATTCCATCTTTTTGAGTCTAAGGTTTTATGTCTAATCTATTTTTTTATAATTATAAAACTGTCTCTTTCTTCAACTCCATCAAAGAATCCAGAAGGATATACTACTACCTAAGTAAACAGGAAGTACGTTGTAAGCAACTTCTAAAACTCTAGAATTGACAAAGACATCTTGCTGCCTGGACAGTCACCCAAAGTTCTTCTGTAACAGTGGGACATCCATCTCCAGCCTATAGGCCCATAGTGTCTGGCAGACTTTTCCATGAAGCAGGAAATTTCAAAGACAGTTCTGCCTATATTGGCAGTTTGTTAGTCACCTTTTTTTTGTGGATCCTGCAGAATGTCTGGCAGACTCTTGCATGGAGCAGGAACTTTGAATGACTTTCTCACCTTCTTTAGGCAACTTTAGCAGTCATTTTTCTGTGGGTCCTGAGTGTCCAGTTTATAAAACATACCATGAAGCAATTCCAGCAGAAGTTTCTTGCCCAAATGGCTAGTCACATTGAAGGCAAATTCCATAATGAGATTCTTTAATGCCCATCAACCTCTCTGAAATAATATGTGCTGCCAGAGGCAGATGTGGCTCACTGTCATGAAAAGTCCTAAGTTTTTAAAACATTTTAAATGCCATATTATGTATGTCTCCATATTATATTATATTATATATAATATATTATATATATTATGTAAGTCTCCAATGTTTGCTTTCTCCATTTTCTTTAAGTGGGTATTTAGTGCTATGAACTTTCCTCTTAGCATTGCTTTCATAGTGTCCCATAGGTTTGAGTATGTTGAAAGCCTCTAGAAGACACATTTATTAAAACACTATGCTTGCCTGGCCTCCCTTGCCTACTCAGGCATCATCTGGCCTTTCTGTTGTGTGTATGCATCACTGCCTGTGGGCTGTATAGGTAGAGGCAGGTTTGGGGTTTCCTGGAATAAGCCTTAAATCAGTAGAGGCTTAGACTGATCATCTTCTCTAAGTCCATGATGAGGAAAGGGCTTCTCAGAGTGTTGCCACCTCACCTCCTGTTCCCCAGCAGCTGCCACCGGAGCCTGAACCCCTCCCTCCTCTTCATCCCCTTATGATGGCAGTGCTTTCTCTAAGCTTTCCAAGCTGTGACTGTCCAACTGGAACATGAGTAATAAAATCTTGGAGAAATTGGGGATATTATATTATATTATATTATATTATATTATATTCCTTTCTAGGACTGGTTTCTATAGCAGCTAGTATGGCTACTGGGATTAAAGGTGTGTGTTACCACTGCCTGGTCAGTAAGACTGACCAGTGGGGCTGTTTTACTCTTTGAACTTCAGGCAAGCTTTATATATTACAACATAAATGAAATGCCACTACATCCAATACAGGATGAGCCTGTCTTCCCAAAACTACTTCAACTGCCTGCAGCTGTTCCTGGGGTAGGCTTTTATGTCAATGAGCTGTGTGTCTGGGAAGAACTTTTGTCACAGGAACATAGTCTAGGCTTGTATCCATGGTCTCTTAGTGTCTGCAGTACACCTATCTAGGACCTTCTGACTTTCATGGTTTCCATAGAGAAGTCAGGTGTAAGTCAAATAGGTTTACCTTTATAAGTAACTGGACCTTTTTCCTTTGCAGCTCTTAATATTCTTTTTTTATTCTGTATGTTTTGAGTTTTAATTCTTATATGGAGATTTTTTTTATCCAGTCTATTTCTCTATGCTTCTTGAACCTTTATTTTATTTTATTTTATTTTATTTCTTTATTTTATTTCTTTATTCTGTATGTTTTGAGTTTTAATTCTCATATGGAGATTTTTTTATCCAGTCTATTTCTCTATGCTTCTTGAACCTTCATAGGAATAACTTTCTTTAGGTTGGGAAAGTTTTCTTCTATAATTTTATTAAATATATTTTCTGGACCGTTAATCTGTACTTCTTCTACCCCTATTATTCTTTGATTTGGTCATTTTATTGTGACCCAGATTTCCTGAATGTTTTGTGATGCGAATTTGTTGGATTTGCTGTTTTCTTTGATCAGTGCATTTATTTTCTCTGTGGTATCATCAGTGTCTGAGATTCTTTCTTCTATCTCTTGTATTCTGTTGGTAATACTTGTCTTAGTAGTTCCTGTTCGTTTACCCAGATTTTCCATCTCCTGCCTTCCTTGGTTTGGTTTTCTTCATTACCTCCATTTCATTCTTCAAGTCTTGAACCGTTTCCCTTACCTGTTTGATTGCTTTTTCTTGTTTCTCTTGTTTTTCTTGGGTATCTTGGAGAGATTTATTCATTTCCTCTACCTTTTTGTTTGTCATCTCTATTTCTTTAGGGCAGTTTTTCACCTCCTGTTTAAGGTCCTCTATTATTTTCATATAGTTCCATTTAAAGTCGATTTCTTCTATTTCTTCTGGAGTAGGGTGTTCAGTTCTTCTTGTTTTGCGATCCCGGGATTCTGGTGATGTCATGTTGCCTTTCAGGTTGTTGGAGGAATTCTTGCATTGGTGCCTGCCCATCACTTCCTTCAAATGGAGCCAGGAGAGGCCTGGTGTCTTGGTTCAGTCTTTGCTGTGACTGAATCTCTGGGTGGATCTCCTCAGTGTAGAAGCAGGAACTGTTCCTGTCTGTATGGAAGTCCTCAGCACCATCCAGATGGAACTCCTCAGCACTGAAACAGGGAAGCCTGGTAGCCTAAAGACCCACGGACAGAAGGGCTAACGTGGGAAGCAGGGCGGGGTCGAGTAGAACACAGGAGACCCTGCAGCACAAGGTGAAAGTGCCCTCGCTCCCTTGCAGGGGACCTTCAGGCCTGCCTGATAGGCAGGCATTCACCCCTCTGGGTGGTTAGCCTTGGTGCAGGAGCAGGAAACTATTCCTGAGCCAAGGACCTTGCAGACAACAGGGCAGGCTTGGGGGGGGTCTAATTTGTATTGCATCTTTAAATGAGCTGCACAAATATAATACCTTAAACAAGAACATATATATATATATATATATATATATATATATATATATATATATATATAACAAAATTGACCTTAAATTTTTATCAATAGGTCAAAATCTATGCAAATGCAAAGTATTATCTCTATTTCATGGCTCCTTTAAATGTAAACAAATGTTTATAAACAATATTTCGGAATTTGGTAGTAGTTCTCTCCATACTCCTTCCTACTTTTTGTTTGTAGGGATTTCTGCATGGGCTTGCATCAGCCCCTGGAAGAAGCCTCTTTAATAACAATTAAGCTAAACAGCAATCTATGATAATAGCAGAAAATAGTTATGAATCATTTCATTGATATTTTTTCTTGGTCAACTGTATTTGGTTCTACCCTTGTTCTCTGAGCCATTCAAGTTCCAGCTCCTGGCCATGTAGGCAGTGTCAGTTATGGACTTCCTCTCACAGTATGAGCTTCAAGTTAGACCAGTCATCTATTGGCCACTAAGCAAGTTCTGAGTCACCAGTGCCCCAGCGTATCTTGCAGGTAGTACAAGTGTGGGTTGAATGTTTTGTGGTTGGCTTGGTGTCGCAGTTCCACTGGTAGCCTTATGTGGTTACAGAAGATGGCTAGTTCAACCTCCTCTTGCATACTAGGAGTCCTCACTAGGGTTACCTTTATAGGTTCCAGAAAGTTTTCGCTACACTGTTTCCACATCCCCTGTTAAAAGTTCCCCTATTCCAGTTATCTCTCCCTGTCTTCTCCCCACCTGTCTTTTCTTTACTCACCTGATCCTTCCTGTTCCCATCCCCACCTGCCTCCAGTGCACCCATAAAATCTGTTTTATTTCTTATTACCAACAAGATGCATTCATCTCCTGTAGAGCTGTTCTTGTTACTTAGCCTTTCTGTGTCTATGGAGTGTACTGTGATTAACTGTGATTACTGTGATTATACTTTAACTGGTAATATCCACCCATAAGTAAATACATGCCATGTTTATCTATGTGATTCTGTGTTTCCTCACCTAGGATATTAAAGAACTCAAGAAACTAGACAACAACAAACCAAATAATCCAATTATAATGGGGAACACCTCTAAACAGAATTCTCAGTAAAGGAATCTAAAGTGACTGAGAAACACCTGAAGACATGTTCAACATCCTTAGCCATTAGGGAAATGAATATCAAAACTACTTTGAGATTTCATCTTACAAGTCTTAGAACTGTTAAGATCCATAACACAAGTGACAGCTAATGCTGGCAAGGGGATTCATTGCTGTTGCAAGTGCAAACTTGTACAGCCAATGTGGAAATTAATATGCAGTCCTCAGGAAATTGGGAGTCAATCTACCTCAAGACCAATGTATACCACTCTTGAACATATACCCAAAAGATCCTACCACAAGGACATTTGCTCAACTGTGTTCATGGTGGCTTTGTTCATAAAAGCCATAAACTACTATATCTGGGAGACAGTGTGTTGATTGATGATTGATGTGTGATGGCTCCTCCACTGTGGGTTGCAATATCTCTAAGAAAGTGGGCTTGGGATACAAAAGGCACCAATCTGACTAGGCAAGAGAGAAAGCCAGGAAACAATCTTTGTCCATGTATTTTTGCCTTCAACTATTAGCTTGCTTTTCTATCCTAGGCTCCCAAAATGATGAAGCCAAAATACCCCCACTCATTGCCTGAGCTGCTTTTCATTAAAAGATTTAATCAGAGCAACATAAATGCAAGTTAGAACAAAAAATGGAAAACCAGAAGTAATATTGTTGCTAGGCAGAACCTGGGAATGATGTCCCTTGGAAGAGTATAGAAGATATCAAAACTTTAGGTGGCAAAAAAATAGAAAGTAGTACACAGAATTAATTAGCTTTTCTTGTAGGATCAGAAAGATGGAAATGTTAAGAGAAATGATAGAAAGTGGAGATTGAAATCATAGAATTTCAGTTGAAATTGATTAAGGTAGAGGTCATTTGTGTGATATTTTGGCTCCAAAATATGTCTTTTTCTGCCTGTGACCTGGAAATTTAGTAAAGCAGAATTTAAAAATATGAGCTAATTTCTTAAATGGAATATTGAATGTGGTGGATGGTTATTACTGATGATTCATTCAAGACTACAGTGGAAAAAAAACAAGTGGGGCAGAAATAAATGAAAATGAAAAGGCAGTTTCTTATGGCAGTCAATTACTGGAACAGGCTGGGATTTTCAAGGATTTTATCACCATTATAGAGAAGGACCTTGCTATGGAATGGAAGCCTAGCAAGGTGCTCTAAGGGTAAGACTCCATTCACATAAGCATTCAACTTATGGAAGGCGTAAGCAAAGTGATTCCCAACTGTAACCCTAAATGCATTTTTCTTCATTGGTGACCATGAGCCTATAGTGACCCAGGTCAGGATGTAATTGATTGAATAAAAACCTCCCATATAGGAAGATGTATTTGAACATGTCTCTTTTCTTGGCAACTTTCATTTGATTGCTTGTGAATCCAGTAGGAGGATGAGCCTTTCTGGATGAAATTCCTCATTGGACACGTGATATGAGTTTCTATAGCCTCAACCCATTCCCTGTTCTTTGTGCCTGCTATGTTGTGGTTGAAACTAATTGGTCAGCTTTCTTCTTTTGCTGTCATGACTTCCCTACCATTATAAACTCTATCACTAAATCACATTAGATTCAGTAGAATTACCTGCTATTTGATGCTAAGACAGTTTGGTAGCCTACAGTTTTCATTTTTGTTTGTTTATTTCTGAATACAAGATTTGTCTGTGTAGCCCTAGATGTCCTGAAAGTTGCTCTATATACCAGGCTGGCTTCAAACTCAGAGATCCCCTGAACCTGATTCCCAAGTACTGGGATTAAAAGTGGGCCTGGATTTTTTGTTTTTATATTGTTCTATGATGGTTTTTGTTCCTATCAAGCATATGCTGTTGTACTGAGCTTCACCCATATCTTGAATTTTAAAATTTGACAGAGGGTATCATTATGTTTCCCAGGATGGCATGTATTCATGACATTGATACTGGTTGTGCTTTCTGAGCCATTGGATTGCAGGTGCATCACCTTCTTCTTCCTGCCTATTTTGTTTGGTTTGAATTTTTATTTTAATATGAGTATTTACTTGTACATGGATATGTACCATGTAAGTGCCTGATCCTTATATTGATTAAAAGATGGAACTAGAAACGCTGAACTTGGAATAATGAATAGTTGTGATCCCCCCATGTAATTCCTTGAGTCAGACCAGGAGTACTCTTTACTGTTGAAACATGTTTCCTGCTCAGTGTTGATTATTTGTGATCAACATAAATATTTGATGTTTTCATTTGTCCATTTATAAGAGTGTTATTGCTGGGTAGGTTGATCCCAAATTTCCTGAGACACCACACTGCTTTCCATAGTGGTTGCACAAGTTTGCATTCCCACCAGCAATGGATGAGTGTACCCTTTACTACACATCCTCACCAGCAAAGGCTATCGGTGTTTTTGATTTTAGCCATTCTGACAGGTGTAAGATGGTATCTCAAAATTGTTTTGATTTGCAGTTTTCTGATCACTAAGGAGGTTGAGCATGACCTTAATTGTCTTTTGGCCATTTGAACTTCTTCTGTTGAGAATTCTCTGTTCAGTTCAGTACCCTATTTTTTAATTGGGTTAAGTAGCATTTTAACATCTAGTTTCTTGAGTTCTTTATATATTTTGGATTTCAGACCTTTGTCTGTTGCAGGGTTGGTGAAGATCTTCTCACAGTCAGTGGGTTGACAGTGTCCTTTGCTTTACAGAAGATTCTCAGTTTCAGGAGGTCCCATTTATTCAATGAGGTCCTTAATGTCTGTGCTGCTGGGGTTATACGTAGGAAGTGGTCTCCTGTGCCCATATGTTGTAGAGTACTTCCCACTTTCTCTTCTATCAGGTTCAGTGTGTTTGGACTGATATTGAGGTCTTTAATCCATTTGGACTTGAGTTTTGTGCATGGTGATAGATATGGGTCTATTTTCATTCTTCTACAGGTTGACATCCAGTTATGCCAGCACCATTTGTTGAAGATGCTTTCTTTCTTCCATTGTATACTTTTAGCTCCTTTATTGAATATCAGGTGTTCATAGGTCCGTAAGCATTTCTTGGTTTAGTAAGTTTCTGTGGAGAAACAGTTTTAGTTTTCTCCTCTTGATCTTAGAGGCTTACTTTTTCTCATTTCTTGACCTATCTGTGTTTTTCAGTTCTTCATGTTTGATATGGTTAATATATTGATTTTGTGTTAAAAAATCTTCTTCTCCTATATTATCATCTCTACCTTAATTAGCTTCAGCTGTCAACATGATGTAGATTAGAGTCATCTTGAGAGAACATCAGTTGAGGCTGTGCCCAGATCAAAATTGCTATTTTTTCCTAACTATGGGAAAATTGTGTTGATTGATGATTCATGTGGGAAGGCTCTTCTCTTCCACTCATGGTTTCAATACCCTAAGAAAGTGAGACTGAGAGGGATAAGTAGGCTAGCTGAACAAGAGAGAGTGACTAAGTAAGAGCGAAAACCAGTAAATATTTTTCCTTAGTGTCTCTTGCCTTCATTTTGTAACTTGAATTTCTATCCTAAGCTTCCACAGTTGTGGGTTGTGATCTGGAAATATCAGTCAAAGAAACCCGTTTATTACCTCACATGCTTTTATTTAGGGAATTTAATCACAGCAAGAAATGAATAAATTAGGTCAAAATGTGGTACACCAAAAGTGATTTTGTTGCTGGGTAGAATGTGGAAACGTTGTCTTTTGGAGGAATGTGGAGGATATTAGGACTTTAGGTGGCAAAAGGAATAGAAAACTGTACAGAGCTTAATTAACAATTCCTGTAGGACTAGGAATATGGGGGTGTTGAAAGTAATGCACACAGTGGAGCTCATTGGATTTCAGTGGGAAATAGATTTCATGAAAAATTTATCTATGGGTCATTTGTATAATATTTTCTTCCCAAATCATTCCAATTTTCTCCATTCCCTGAGAAGTTGAGTAGGGCCAACTTAAAAAGTAGTTGGGAGATTTCTTAGACAAAGCATTGATTCGGTTGGGTATTTATTCCTGATGATTTATTTAGGTCTACAGTGGAAAAAAATGAGTGATGTGGATAGAAACAAAAAGTCAGTTTTGTGGAGAAAAACAACACTAGGAAGATTCAAAGGGCAGTCCTGTCATGAAAAAGAGGACAAAATTTCAAGAAGTTTAGAACCATTAAAGAGAAGGCCCTTCTTATTGTTTGAAGCCTAGGAAGGTAACTTAGGGAAAGATTTCATCTATCCAAGTCTTCAATTTCTCAAAGGAATAGGCAACCTGATTCCTAATCTGAGAAAGCAACTTCATGCAGAAGCTGCTGGAACTCTGAACAAAGCATAGTAGCATCCACAACAACTTAGAAGCCAAATTGTGTGTGTTGTGGAGGGACCCATGTTGTATTGTTTCTGGAAAAAAGAAAGAAGCAAAATTTTAAAGTCATAAATTCTTCCTCTTTAGTTTCAGTTGAACATGGTTTTGTCCATCTGTGTTTGGCAGAGTCAGAAACCCACTGAAGAGACTGTGAAACTTTTTATTGCATGAAGCTGTGAAGATGAAGACAGAGTTGTATTTTTAGATGATAGGATGTTGTAATACCCAAGCTATGAGATATCTGCCATGGAGAACTACATATAGGAGGTAGATATATACATATATATAATAAATATATAAGGATATATATATATATATATATAATTTTTCATGAATAGTGCTATCTAAGCTCTTTGAAAATGAATCCCTACCTGTCTGAGGCACAGCTAAAGGATTTGTTGTTTGCCCTACTGAGTTTTCGTGTTACCATGAACCAATCTTCCCTCACTGTGTCCACATTTCTCTCTCTCTCTTTTCAAAATTTATTCTTCTTGTAAACACAGGCTGCTTATTCATTTCCCAGGCACCCAGACCCGAAGAATCACAGAGAAACTATATTAATTACAGCACTGTTTGGCCTACTAGCTCAGGCTTCTTAGTAACTTGCTCTTTCATCTTAACCCACGTCTATTAATCTCTGTGTCACCACGAGGCTGTGGCCTACTGATAAGGTTCTGGGGCGTCTTTCTGCTTTGGCAGCTACATGGCCTCTCTTACATTCTGCCTACTCTCTATATGTCTCTTCCAACCTGGCTATATTCTGCCTTGCCAAAGCAGCTTTATTCATTAACCAATAAAAGCAACACTTATACAGAAGGACATCACACATCACTTTTCTTATAATATATCCCAACTGCAGTTTTTCTGTTCTCCATTTCTCTCAGTCCTCTCCACAACTCCCTTCTCCACCAGATCCACTCAATCTTCATTTCCCTTCAGAATAGAGCAGACACACAAGAGATATCAATAAAGCCATATATAGCAAATTGAAATTAGACTAGGCACATATCAAAGACTGCATGGATCAATCTAGTAGGAGAAAAAGGGTTCCAAGAGCAGGCAAAAGAGTCAGAGACATTCCCCACTCCCACTGTTAGGAGTTGCACAAAAATAGCATGCTACAAATGATAACACATATAGAGAGGAATTGGGGCAAACTCCTACAGGCTCCATGATTGCTATTTCAGCCTCTGTGAGCTCCTAAGAGCCCTGCTTAGTTGATTCTGTGGCCTGCGTTCTCCTGTATTATTTTAGTTAGAAAAGATTTTGACTATGAATTTTTTTGATATTTTTTTCTGTGTTTTTCGGGTGAGATAGTTCTCCATTTCCTGTTATTATTAGGGTTGGTATTTTTCTAGTGTTTTAGATTTCCTGGATGTTATGTTTCAGGAAATTTTTGGTTTAACATTTTCTTTGATCAATATGTCCATTTCTTTGATCATGCCTTTAAAGTCTGAAATTCTCTGTTCAATATCTTATTTGATTATTTAGATTTTCATTTTCATAATTATTTCAGTTCATATTTTTTAATTGCTCCTATTTCTATTTTAAGGTCTTGAACAGCTTCATTTCTGCCAACTGTTTCTTTGTTTGTTTTTGGTTTTCTTTAAGGGATATATTAATTTTCCCCAATACTGCATTTATCTTTTCTCTACTTTTTTTAAAAAGGGATTCATTTACTTCTTTAAGGACTTCTGTCATCTTCATAAAGTTGGTCTTAATTGTGCTTCAACTCTATTGGAATATTCAGAGCTTGCAGCAGTAGGATACCTGGAATCTGGTAGTGACTTATTGCTCTGGCTGTTGTTGATTGTGTTTTTATGTTGGTGTCCAAGTATCTGGGTTTTAGGAATTTGTGGATCTAGGTACTCATCTCTCAGTTTGTCTTTGTTGCATGGGTGTTATTTTGCTTGGTTTCTGGTCCAGCAGAGAGTCTTTACCTCTGTTTTCCTACCTGTTTTTTTTTATTTTGGCTCATGTGGCCTGCACTTGAGCAGAGGCTATGCATCTGATATAGGGGTGGGTACATGTTTTTGAGGTTAGCAGCTGTAGGGTTGCTGAAAGATCATGTCTGTGGGAATGTAGGGAGTGTGGAAATTTCATGGGTTTGTGGTCTGCCTATCTGTTCTCACTGGTGTGACATACACATGAGTCTGCCTAAGATGGGAGGTGTAACACAGTCATATTCCTGTTTTTATGAATGGGACTATGCCCTGTGCCATTATATGTTGTAAATCTTTATTTTTTTTATTTTACAACATGTGACAGTCAAGAGATTGTCTAAAATGTCAGAAGAGACTTTGGACATTTGTGATGTTTGGGCTGCTACAGATTATAAGGATCATTGAACTTACACTAAATGCATTTTATTTTTATTTGTATTTATTCTTCTCATATTCTATATATCCTGATTCAATTCTCACCCTCCTCTACTCATTCCAGTTCCTCCCCCACCAAATCCCATTGTCCCAGCCCCACTGCTTCCTTTTCCCTTCAAAAAAAAAGAGCAGACCTCCCAGGGAAATCAACAAAATAAATCATACCAAGGTGCAATAAGACTAGGCACAGACTCTTATTTCAAGGCTAGACAAGGCCAATGCAATAGAAGGAAAAGGGTCCTAAGAACAGACAAAAGAGTCAGAGATGCCATGACTCCTACAGTTAGGAGTTTCACAAACACCCCAAGCTGAACTATAGCATGTATGCAGAGGACCTGGCACAGAGCCATGAAGACTCTGTGATTGCTACATCAGTTTTCTTTGAGCCACTATATGCCCTACTTAGTTGATTGTGTGGGCCATGTTCTCCTGATTTCCTCAACCACTGAATGCTACAATCCTCACACCCTCCTTCTACAAGATCAATACAGCTCAAGCTTATGTTTGGGTAAGGATCTCTGATGGGCTTCCATCAGCCCCTGGAAGAAGCCTCTTTAATAACAAGTAGGCCAGGTGTCAACCTATGATTATAGCAAGAAATAGTTAAGAATCATTTTATTGATATCTTTTCTTGGTCAGCTGTTATTTGGTTCTACCCCTGTTCTCTGAGCCATTCAAGTTCTGGTTCCTGGCCATCTAGGCAGTTTTCAGTTATGGGTTTCCTCTCATAGTATGAGCTTCAAGTTAGACCAGTCATTTTTTGGCCATTAAGAAATCTCAGAGTCACCAGTGTCCCAGCATATCTTGCAGGTGGTACAAGTGGGTTGAATATTTTGTGGCTGGCTTGGTGTCCCAGTCCCACTGGGAGCTTTATGTGGTTACAGAAAACGGCTAGTTCAACCTCCATATTCTTGATTACTAGGAACAGTCACTAGGGTCACCTTTATAGTTTCCAGAATGTTTTCACTACAGTTTCCACATCCCCTGTTAAAAGCTTCTCTATTCCCATCATCTTTCCCTGTCTTCTCCACATCTGTCTCTTCCTCGCTCACCTGATCCTTCCTCTTCCCATCCTCCCTGCCTCCAGGATACCCACAAGATCTGTTCTATTTCTGCTTACCAGGGAGATCCATGCATCTCCCCTAGAGCTGTTGTTACTTAGCCTGTCTGTGTCTATGGATTGTACTGTGATTAACTGTGATTACTGTGATTATACTTTACTTAACTGCTAATATCCACCTATAAGTGAGTAAATATCATATTTTTCCATGTGATTATGGGCTTCCTCACCTAGGATATTAAAGAATTCAAGAAACTAGACAAGAACAAAGCAAATAATCCAACTATAATGGGGAACACCTCTAAACAGAATTCTCAGTAAAAGAATCTAAAGTGACTGAGAAACACTTGAAGACATGTTCAACATCTTTAGCCATCAGGAAAATGAATATCAAAACTACTTTGAGATTTTATCTTACACCTGTTAGATTTGTTAAGCTCCATAAATCAAGGGGCAGCTAATACTGGCAAGGACATGTAGCAAGGGGATTCATTTTACAAGTGCAAACTTGTACAGCCAATGTGGAAATCAACATGCAGTCCTCAGGAAGTTGTGAGTCAATTCACCTCAAGACCCAGCTATACCACTCTTGGACATATATCCAAAAGATCCTACCACAAGGACATTTGCTCAACTGTGTTCAGAGTGGCGTGGTTCATAAAAGCCATGACTGCTGTATCTGGGAGAGATTGTGTTGATGATTCACGTGGGAAGGCTCCTCCAATGAGGGTGGCAATATCCCTAAGAAAGTGGGCTTGGGCTACAAAAGGGAGCTATCTTAGCATGAATGAAGGAGTGACTGGGCAAGAGAGAAAGCCAGGAAACAATCTTTGTCCATGGATTTTTGCATTCAACTATTTTTTTTTTTTTTTTGTCTTTAGATATTTTTTATTTCTTCAATTTTTATTATCAGGAGTGACTGAAATAAAAAATATAATTGAGTCCCATCATTATTGTCATTATGGAAATGGCTTTAAGAGAAAACTGGTCAGATGAATATTATTGCTTCCCACTTTTCAACTGGTAAATAGTTGCCACTGATAAAACAGACAAGCCCAGAGAATCTGTCCAGAATGTTCAAGATATGGTGTATTATACAACATGCCTGTTCTCGGGGAGAACACCTACGACATAATTATGTGTACTTCTTGATCTCATCATACAAGACAAGCACAAAGGCACCTCCCATGCCCCTGAGAACGTTGGACCATGCACCCTTGAAAAAGGCCTTGCTTCCTTCGTCACGAGCAATCTTCCTCCAGCAGTCGATTGTGCCTGTGTACATGATGTCAGTTCCTTTGCGTCCTGACTGCATCATCATACGACGGCGAACCGTGTCAAAGGGATAGGAAGTCAAGCCAGCGACAGCAGTGACAGACTGTGCAATCATCCAGCTGATGAAAATGTGAGTGTTCTTGGGATCTGGAAGCATTCCCTTTGCAGTGTCATAGATGCCAAAGTAGGCAGCTCGGTAGATGATAATGCCCTGGACTGACACATTAAAGCCTTGGTACAGGCCCCTAATCCCATCAGATTTGTAGATCTTAACCAGGCAGTCACCAAGGCCTTTGAATTCCCTTTCAGCTCCAGCTTTGCCCACATCAGCTGCTAGACGGGTACGGGCAAAATCAAGAGGGTACACAAAGCACAAGGATGTGGCCCCAGCGGCACCACCTGATGCCAGGTTCCCTGCAAAGTAGCGCCAAAACTGGGTCCTCTTGTCCACACCACCCAAAAAGATCTGCTTGTATTTATCTTTGAAGGCAAAGTTGAGAGCCTGGGTGGGGAAGTATCTGATGACATTGGCCAGGTTACCACGCCAGAAGGACAGGACTCCCTGTTCCTTGGGGATACGAACCACGCAGTCTATAATGCCCTTGTATTGCTTATCTGCCGTGATTTGCTTGCTGGCATGCTGCACCTGCAGCAGCAGCTTGACCCGCTCGATGGGCGCTACCGCCGTCTTGGAGATGGCCGCGGCCACTCCACCTGCCAAGAAGTCCTTGGCGAAGGACACAGCGGCATCTGTCATGTTGAAAGAGAAAGAAAAGGCAGGGGAGCGCGGAACGGGACTGGCTTGACAACCGGCTTCGACTCCCGGACTCTGGGCTGCATTCAACTATTAACATGATTTTCTATCCTAAGCTCTAAAAATGATGAAGTCAAATTACCCCACTCATTGTCTGAGCTGATTTTGGTTAGAGGATTTAATCAGAGCAACATAAATGCAAGTTAGGACAAAGAAATGGAAAACCAAAAGTAATATTGTTGCTAGGCAGAACCTGGGAATGATGCCTCTTGAAAGAGTGTAGAAGATATCTAGACTTTAGGTGGTGAAAAAAATATAGAAAGTTTTACACAGAACTAAATTGGCTGTTCTTATAGGACCAGGAAGACAGAAATGTTAAGAAGAATGCCAGAAAGTAGAGACTGAGATCATAGGATTTCAGTTGGAAATTATAGACTCCATAACAGATTAAGCTAGAGGTCATTGTTTGATATTTTGGCTCCAAAATCTTTCTATTACCTCGATATTTAGTAAAGCACAATTTAAAAAAATGGGCTGATTCCTTAAATGAAATATTGGATCTGTTGGATGGTTATTACTGATGATTCATTCAGGTCTACAGTAAAAAGAAAACACGTGGGGCTGAAATAAATGAAAATGAAAAGGTAGTTTCAGGTGGCCACCAATTACTGAAAGAAGCAGGGATTTTCAAGGAGTTTATTACTATTATAGACAGGCCCTTGCCATGGAATGGAAGTCTAGCAAGGTGCTCCAGGAGTAAGACTCCATCCACATAAACCTTCAATTTATGTAAGGAGTAAGCAAAGTGATTCCTAATCCTAGGAAGCAATTTCATACAAAATCTGCTACACCTGTGGTCCAAGTGTGTTAGTGTCTGTCAATTAAGAAGTTAAGCTTTTCAGGACCACTCATCATGTGCTGGTCCTGTAAACAAGAAAGAATCAAAATTTAGGGTACTGGGTTTTTAGTTTGTGGTTACAATTCAGCATTGTTACTGGCATCCATGTTTGGCAGAGACAGAAACCCAGTGAAGAGATTGTGAGAGTTCATACCATGAAGCTATGAGGACAAAACCTGGTGTTGTTGTTTTTACTCTTTTGGAGGTCTGCCACCCAGCTCTCAAAAAGTGACATACACTGAGGCTTATTATTATTATTATTATTATTATTATTATTATTATTATTATTATAAATTTCTGGTCTTAGGCTGTCTTGTTTCTAGCCAGCGTTTCTAAACTAATTGTCCCATCTACCTTTTGCTTCTGGGCTTTTATCTTTCTCTATTCTGTATAAATTTTTATTTACTTCTTATTCTGTGGCTTGCTGTGTATCTGAGTCACTGGCCCATACTTTTCTCTCCTTTTCTTGGTCATCCTTCCTTTTTTTCCTCCAAGATTTCTCCTCCTGTTTATTGTTTCTGCTTGCCAGCCCTTCTTATACTTTTCTACCAAGCTACTGACTGTTCATTAGGCCAAATAGGTATTTTAGACCAGCCCAGTATCATAGCTTCACAGAATTATACACATGCAACATAAAAGAATGCAACACATATTTGTATCATTGAAACAATTGTTTCACAACATAAACAAATATAACACATCTTACAATAATATTCCACAACAGCCAGGGTTGTATTTTGATACAGCCTAGGTTGCATTTTGATAGCATAAGATATTGAGATGCCTAAACTATAAAACATCTTCTGTGGAGAACTAGCTGAATATAGGGAGTGAAATTAACCACAGAGATATATGAAAAGATGCAGGGCTGGGTGGTATGGTGCATGCCTTTAATCCCAGCACTCGGGAGGCAGAGCAGGTAGATGTCTATGAGTTCGAGGCCAGCCTGGTCTACAAGAGCTAGTTCCAGGACAGGCTCTAAAGCTACAGAAAAACCCTGTCTCAAAAAAAAAAAACGAAAACTAGATGCAGGGATAGGGCCATCTAAGCCCTTTGAAACTGAAGCCTTGTGTATCAGAGACAGAGCTACAGGATTTAATATTTGTCCTGCTATGCTTCAATCTTCTCTTGGTTCAATCTTCTCCCACTATGTCTCCATTTCTCTATTTTGCAGTGTAAATGGTGTTCCATATTCTATACCATTGTATGTTGGAAAGATGTAACTTGTTTTCTGATTTTTTAAATTTATTTATTTATTAAAGATTTCTGTCTCTTCCCCGCCACCGCCTCCCATTTCTCTCCCCCTCCCCCAATTAAGTCTCCCCCCAGCCCGAAAAGCAATCAGGGTTCCCTGTCCTGTGGGAAGTCCAAGGAACCCCCACCTCCATCCAGGTCTAGTAATTTGAGCATCCAAACTGCCTAGGCTCCCACAAAGCCAGTGCGTGCAGTAGGATCAGAAACCCATTGCCATTGTTCTTGAGTTCTCAGTAGTCCTCATTGTCCGCTATGTTCAGAGAGTCCGGTTTTATCCCAGGCTTTTCCAGACTCAGGGCAGCTGGCCTTGCTGAGTTCCCAATAGAACATCCCCATTGTCTCAGTGTGTGGGTGCACCCTTCGCGGTCCTGAGTTCCATGCTCGTGCTCTCTCTCCTTCTGCTCCTGATTTGGACCTTGAGATTTCAGTCCTGTGCGCCAATTTGGGTCTCTGTCTCTGTCTCCTTTCATTGCTTGCTGAAGGTTAATATTCAGGAGGATGCCTATATGTTTTTCTTTGGGTTCTCCTTATTTAGCTTCTCTAGGATCACTAATTATAAGCTCAATGTCCTTGGTTTATGGCTAGAAACTAAATATGAGTGAGTACATCCCATGTTCCTCTTTTTGGGTCTGGCTTACCTCACTCAGGATAGTGTTTTCTATTTCCATCCATTTGTATGCAAAATTCATGAAGTCCTTGTTTTTTATTGCTGAGTAGTACTCTAATATGTATAAATTCCATACTTTCTTCTTCCATTCTTCCATTGAAGGGCATCTAGGTTGTTTCCAGGTTCTGGCTATCACAAACAATGCTGCTATGAACATTGTAGAGCATATACTTTTGTTGTATGATAAGGCCTCTCTTGGGTATATTCCCAAGAGTGGTATTGCTGGGTCCAGGGGTAAGTTGATCCCGAATTTCCTGAGAAACCGCCATACTGCCTTCCAAAGTGGTTGCACAAGTTTGCATTCCCACCAGCAATGGATGAGTGTACCCCTTTCTCCACAACCTCTCCAACAAAGGCTATCATTGGTGTTTTTGATTTTAGCCATTCTGACAGGTGTAAGATGGTATCTTAAAGTTGTCTTGATTTGCATTTCCCTGATCGCTAAAGAAGTTGAGTATGACCTTAAGTGCCTTTTGGCCATTTGAACTTCTTCTGTTGAGAATTCTCTGTTCAGCTCAGTACCCCATTTTATAATTGTGTTGATTAGCCTTTTATGGTCTAGTTTCTTGAGTTCTTTATATATTTTGGAGATCAGACCTTTGTCAGTTGTGGGGTTGGTGAAGATCTTCTCCCAGTCAGTGGGTTGCCTGTGTGTCTTAGCGACAGTGTCCTTTGCTTTACAGAAGCTTCTCAGTCTCAGGAGGTCCCATTTATTCAATGAGGTCCTTAATGTCTGTGCTGCTGGGGTTATACGTAGGAAGTGGTCTCCTGTGCCCATATGTTGTAGAGTACTTCCCACTTTCTCTTCTATCAGGTTCAGTGTGTTTGGACTGATATTGAGGTCTTTAATCCATTTGGACTTGAGTTTTGTGCATGGTGATAGATATGGATCTATTTTCATTCTTCTACAGGTTGACATCCAGTTTTGCCAGCACAATTTGTTGAAGATGCTCTCTTTTTTCCATTGTATACTTTTAAGCTCCTTTATCGAAAATCAGGTGTTCTTACATTTGTGGGTTAATGTCAGGGTCTTCTATTCGATTCCATTGGTCGACTTCTCTGTTTTTATGTCAATACCAAGCTGTTTTCAATACTGTAGCTCTGTAGCAGTATTTGAAGTCAGGGATGGTAATGCCTCCAGACGCTCCTTTGTTGTATAAGATTGTTTTGGCTACCCTCGGTTTTTTGTTTTTCCATATAAAGTTGATTTTGTCTTCTCCAGATCTGAGAAGAATTTTGATGGGATTTTGATGGGGATTGCATTGAATCTATAGATTGCTTTTGGTAAAATTGCCATTTTTACTATGTTGATCCTCCCAATCCAGGAGCAAGGGAGATCCTTCCATTTTCTGGTGTCCTCTTCAATTTCTTTCTTCAA
Source organism: Microtus pennsylvanicus (assembly GCF_037038515.1). Taxonomy (NCBI): domain Eukaryota; kingdom Metazoa; phylum Chordata; class Mammalia; order Rodentia; family Cricetidae; genus Microtus; species Microtus pennsylvanicus. The sequence goes on along the minus strand of NW_027460878.1, from coordinate 33,472 downwards.
AGACTTAAAGTTCTTGTCAAATAGATCTTTCACATCCTTTTTCAGAGTTACCCCAAGATATTTTATGCTATTTGTGGCTATCGTGAAAGGTGATGCTTCTCTAACTTCCTTCTCTGTTTCCTTATCCTTATTGTATGAAAGGCCACTGTTTTTTTGGAGTTGATCTTGTATCCTGCCACAATACTAAAGGTGTTTATCAGCTGTAGGAGTTCTTTGGTAGAGTTTTTGGGGTCGCTTATGTATACTATCATATCATCTGCAAATAACGAGATCTTAACTTCTTCTTTTCTGATACAAATCCCCTTGATCCCCTTATGTTGTCTTATTGTAATTGCTAGAATTTCAAGCATTATATTGAAGAGGTATGGAGAGAGTGGACATCCTTGTCGTGTCCTGATTTTAGTGGGATGGCTTTGAGTTATTCTCCATTTAATTTGATGTCAGCTGTTGCCTTGCTGTAAATAGCTTTTATTATTTTTAGGTATGACCCTTGTATCCCTAATCTCTCCAAGACTTTTATCATAAAGGGATATTGAATTTTGTCGAATGCTTTTTCAGCATCTAATGAAATGATCATATGGTTTTTTCTTTCAGTTTATTTATATGATGGATTACATTGATAGATTTTCGTATGTTGAACCAGCCCTGCATCTCTGGGATGAAGCCTACTTGATCATGATGGATAATTTTTCTAATGTGTTCTTGAATTCGGTTTGCCAGTATTTTATTGAGAATTTTTGTGTCGATATTCATGAGTGAGATAGGCCTGTAATTCTCTTTCTTGGTTGGGTCTTTGTGTGGTTTTGGTATCAAGGTAACTGTAGCTTCATAAAAGGAATTTGGCAATGCCTCTTCTGTTTCTATATTGTGAAATACTTTAAGGACTATAGGTATTAGCTCTTCTTGGAAGTTCTGATAGAATTCTGCAATGAAACAATATGGTCCTGGGCTCTTTTTGGAGGGGAGATTTTTGATAACAGTTTCTAGTTCTTTGTGAGTAACAAGTCTATTTAGATTGTTCACCTGGTCTTGGTTCAGCTTTGGTATATGGTACTTATCTAAAAAAATGTCCATTTCTTTTGCATTTTCTAGTTTTGTGGCATATTGGCTTTTGTAGTAAGATATAATGAGTCTCTGAATTTCCTCTGTGTCTGTGGTTATGTTCCCCTTTTCATTTCTGATCTTATTTATTTGCGTGTTCTCTCTCTATTGTTTAATTAGTTTGGATAGGGGTTTGTCGATCTTGTTGATTTTCTCCAGGAACCAACTTTTTGTTTCATTCATTCTTTGGACTGTTTTCTGTGTTTCTATTTTGTTGATTTCAGCCCTCAGTTTAATTATTTCCAGTCTTCTACTCCTCCTGGGCACGTCTGCTTCTTTATTTTCTAAAGCTTTCAGGTGTGCTGTTAAGTCTCCAATGTATGCTTTCTCCGTTTTCTTTAAGTGGGCACTTAGTGCTATGAACTTTCCTCTTAGCATTGCTTTGATAGTGTCCCATTGGTTTGATTATGTTGTCCCTTTATTTTCATTAAATTCAAGGAAGACTTTAATTTCTTTCTTGATTTCTTCCTTGACCCAGGTGTGGTTCAGTAATTGACTGTTCAGTTTCCATGAGTTTGTTGGTTTTCTGGAGGTAGCGTGGTTTTTGCCTTCTAACTGTAATCCATGGTGATCTGATAAGACACAGGTGGACACTGATTTTTTTTTGTATCTGTGGAGGTTTCCTTTGTTTCCAAGTATGTGGTCAATTTTCGAGAAGGTTCCATGAGCTGCAGAGAAGAAGGTATATTCTTTCCTATTTGGGTGGAATGTTCTATAGATGTCTGTTAAGTCTATTTGCTTCATTACCTCCAGTAGTTCTCTTAATTCTCTTAGGTTTCTGTCTGATTGACCTGTCCATTGCTGAAAGAGGTTTATTGAAGTTTCCTACTACTAGTGTGTGTGGTTTAATGTCTGCCTTGAGTTTTAGTAATATTTCTTTTACATAAGTGGGTGCTTTTATATTAGGGGCATAGATATTCAGGATTGAGACATCATCCTGAAGAATTGTTCCTGTTATGAGTATAAAGTGTCCATCTCGATCTCTTCTGATTGATTTTAGTTTGAAGTCAGTTTTGTTAGAAATTAATATGGCCACACCTGCTTTTTTCTTAGGACCATTTGCTTGAAAGACCTTTTCCCAACCCTTTACTCTGAGTAGATGCCTGTCTTTGTGGTTGAGATGTGTTTCTTGCAAACAGCAGAATGTTGGATCCTGTTTTCGTATCCAATCTCTTAGCCTGTGCCTTTTTATAGGTGAATTGAGACCATTAATATTAAGTGATATTAATGACCAGTGGTTGTTAATTCTGGATATTCTTATTGTTTTTGGAAGTAGAATTTGTGTGTCTCCCTTCTTTGAGTTATGCTAGTGAAGGGTCGCTAGATGCATCAGTTATTGTAGGCAGTGTTGGCAATGTTGGATTCCTTGGTTGCGATTTTCCTTCTATTATTTTCTGTAGGGCTGGATTCGTGGCTATGTATTGTTTAAATTTGTTCTTATTTTGGAATGTCTTGTTTTCTCCATTTATAGTGAACGAAAGCTTGGCTGGGTATAGTAGTCTGGGCTTGCATCCACGGTCTCTTAGCTTCTGCAGTACTTCTATCCAGGACCTTCTGGCTTTCATTGTTTCCATAGAGAAGTCAGGTGTAAGTCTGATCGGTTTACCTTTATAAGTTACCTGGCCTTTTTCCTTTGCAGCTCTTAATATTCTTTCTTTAACCTGTATATTTTGTGTTTTGATTATTATATGGCGAGGGGATGTTTTTCTTTGATCCAGTCTGTTTGGTGTTCTGTATGCTTCTTGAATATTCAAAGGAATATCTTTCTTTATGTTGGGAAAGTTTTCTTCCAATATATTGTTAAAAATATTTTCTGGCCCTTTGAGCTGTGACTCTTCTCCTTCTTCTATTCCTATTATTCTTGGGTTTGGTCTTTTTATTGTGTCCCATAATTCCTGAATGTTTTGTGATGAGAATTTGTTGGCTTTGCAGTTTTCTTTGATCATTGCATTTATTTTCTCTATGGTGTCCTCAGAATCTGAGATTCTTTCTTCTATTTCTTGTATTCTATTGATTATGCTTGTTTCTGTAGGCTCTGCTCGTTGACCTAGATTTTCCATATCCAGCTGGTCTTCAGTTTGTGTTTTCTTCCTTGCTTCCATTTCAGTTTTCAAATCTTGAACTGTTTCCATTACCTGTTTGATTGTTCTTTCTTGGTTTCCCAGGGTATTATGTACGTATTTACTCATTTCTTCAAACTTTTGGTTATACTTCTCATCCATTTCTATAAGGGCATTTTTCACATGTTGTTTAAGGGACTCTATTGCTTTCATAAAGTCAATTTTTTCCACTTCTTCTGTGTTAGGGTGTTGAAGACCTTCTGTTGTAAGATCGTTGGGTTCTGGTGTTTTCATGCTGTTTTTCAGATTATTGGGTGAATTCTTGCCTTGGAGCCTGCCCATCTCCTCCTATGGATGCTATCTAATGGGTCTTTTAAAACTGGTTCAGGTTTCCCTGCTGGCCAGGGGCTCCTCTTACAAAATGCCCTCACTCTGTTTCCTGGTTCCTGCCGGGGGGCCATGGTCCCTCTCACCCCTCAGAAGGGTCTTCAGGAATAGGGCCTGGCTCCTCCTTTGCCAGGGACTTCACCAACCAAAGGCCTACCTCTTTGATTTAATTGATGTGGGGCGATCTGGTCTCGGTGTGTGGTCCTTGCAGCCTGTTTCTGCTGCCACAATGGTTCCCGTTTCCTGTGGCCTGCGTCTTCTGCTGCCGCTGGTCCGCCTCTGTGACCATGTTCCGTCCGCCTCTGCGACCGGGTTCCATCCCTGTTTTCTGATTTTTACAAGATGTTATTTGCTGTGGGCCACTGGTCTTGTACCTTGCAAAGATTTGTCACTTGTATTAGTTTAATAAAATGCTGATTACCAGTAACCAGGCAGGAAGGATATGTGGGGTGACCAGAACAGGAGAATTCTGGGAAGAGGAAAGGCTAAGTCTGCAGTCATCACCCAGACATAGAGGAAACAAGATGAGAATGCCTCACTGATTAAAGGTACCAAACCCTGTGGCTAACACAGACAAAAATTATGTACTAATGCAAGATGTGAGAATTAGTTAATAAAAAGCCTGAGCTAATAGGCCAACCAGTTTATAATTAATGTAGACCTCTGTGTGTTTCTCTGGGATTGAATGACTGAGACCAGGTAGGACAGAAACCTCTGTCCACAAGTCACTGTCAAGTGATTGTTTTGAGCATCAGAAGAGATTTTAACATTTGAAAAGTGTAGGGGCTATTGCAGACTATGAGTATCATTGAAATGACCAAATTAATTTTCTTCTTGGATGAACATAAGCCTCTAGTGACCCAGGTTAGAATTTAATTGATTGAATGAAAACCTCCCAGATAAGAAGATGTATTTTAACATGTGCCTCTTCTTGGTAACTTTCATTTGATTGCTTGTGAAATCATTAGTAGGAGGAGCCTCTCTGGATAAAATCTCTCATTGGGGCTGTGATATGATGTAGTAAAGAGGGCTACTTGTTTGTTCCCAGCTGCTCAGCCCTGAAATAATCACACAGAAACTGTATTAATTAAATCACTGCTTGGCCTTTTAGTTTTAGCTTCTTATTTAAGGCTAACTCTTACATTTTAATTTAACCCATTTCTATTAATCTGTATAACACTATGTGGCTGTGGCTTACCAGCTAATGTTCCCAGAATCTGTCTCTGGCAAGGCTACATAACTTCTTTCTGACTCCGCATTCTTCCTCCCAGCATTCAGTTTAGTTACCCCCACCCCGCCTAAGTTCTGCCCTATAGCTCTGCTATAGGTCCAAAACAGTTCCCTTATTAAACAATGATAATCACAGCATAGAGAGAGGAATTCCAGATCACCTCCCAATTCTTCAACTCCAACAGAGACTCCAGAAGGATATAATATTACCTAGGTAAACAGGAAGTATATTGTAAGCAACTTCCAAAACTCTAGAAATGACAAAGACATCTTGTTGCCTGGATAGTCACCCAAAGTTATTCTGTGTTGTTGGGGGCATTCAATCTTCAGCTCACAGGTCCATACTATCAAGCAGACTTTTCCATAAAGTAGGAAATTTGAAGACCTGTTCTGCCTTGCAATGGAAAAGTCCATCAGTTGCCTTCTTCTGTGTCCTGCAGAATGTCTGGCAGACGCTTTCATGAATCAGGAACCCTGTGAGTCCTGCATGTCTAGTTCATCAAGCAGTCCAGCCTAGAGCAGTTTCTTGCCCAAATGGCTAACCAACTCCATAAGGAGCCTCTTCGATGCTGATTATCCTCTTGAAGTAGATTGCTGCTGCCAGGAGCAGATGTGTCTCATTGTCATGAAAAGTCTTAAGCTCTTAAAACATTTTAAAGGTCATATTCTGAAAGTCTATGAAAGATTTGAAGAATCCCTATCTATCTGAAATACATTTCTATACATCGAGAAAATCTAATATGCTACTAACTATTACTATTATAGATGACTCTCTATTTACCTATATTTTAATTATACATTACATTTTTAAATGAGCTAAACAAATACAATGACTTAATCAAGAGCAGAAATGCACAAATAAAATTGACCTTAAAATAGTATCAATGAACCAAGATCCATACCAATGCAAATCTCTATAGCATATTCCCTTTTAAATGTAAACAAACATTTATGAACAGTATTTGGGAATATGGGCATAGTTCTCTTCAAACTGCTTCCTGCTCTTTATTTGGTGAAGTAATTTTTTGGGTGTGATCATAGTGACCTTTTGGGCGGTCTTGCTTCATCAAACCACATTAGTCTGGAGGGATTCCACAGGTTCTCATCCTTTGTGGGAAAAAAAGAGAACCTCTTTTGCAAAGCAACAAATCCTTAGACCCAAATCCTGAAGACATGATACCTTTAAAATATATATGTTGGTTACTTAGCTCCTTTACAGCCAAAAAAAATTAAAGAAAACACAATAATATACATAATCCAGAGACTCTGTATATAGTCCATGTTTATGTGGCTTATTTTTTTATTCTATTACTTTTTAATATTTATTTTATTATCTTTACTCCTTTAATTTATGATTTTCTATACTCTGTCTCTCTAAAGACTTTTGTTTCATTTTTATAAACCATTTACTTCTTTTTATAACTTTCTATAGTTTTCTTCTCTCTCCCAAGCCTATGTACATTTTTTAAACACACCATGTCTCATTTAGAGATCTTTTAGGTATGAATCTGTCCTATTGTGTGTCTGTAATTCTTTACTGTTTAGGAGCACTTCTTAAAATGCTAAGCACTGTGGAACTTAAGCTGTGCCATTGGTAGAGCAAATACGGCCTGCCTGCTTGCTCCATCCAGTCCATTGCCCCATTTTCAGGCATATAGGGGATCTAAGTTGCCGGTAGCAATCTGCTCACAGATCCCATAGCTGGTCCTCCAGAAAGTCAAGAGTTCACGGTGGCAGCACAGTCCAGAAAGCCGGCATTTCAAAATGGTGCAGGTTTTTTTCCTGCTATCTCTAAATCAGAAAAACTCTCTTAAAGGAACCGCAGCATGTCACCAGTAAGCAAACCCCATTTGGGGAAATAAATGTGGCTAAACTTTATATTTTTAGTGTCTAGAATCCTTTTCCAAGCTCTCTAAGATTTTAAGTGGATTTTAGTTGGCCACACAAGCACCAGTTTGTTGTGGGAAGCCACTTGTTAGTTCCCAGCTGCTCAGCCCTGAAATAATCACACAGAAACTGTATTAATAAATCACTGCTTTGCCCATTAGCTCTAGCTTCTTACTGGCTAACAGTTACATATTAATTTAACCAATTTTTATTAATCTGTGTATTGCTATGTGACTGTGGCCTAGTAAAGTTCTCAGCATCTGTCTCTGTTGGGGCTCCATGACTTCTCCCTGACTCCACTTTCTTTCTCCTAGCATTCAGTTTAGTTTTCCCCACCTAGCTAAGTTCTTTCCCATAGCTCTGCTTAAGCCCAAAGCAGTTCCTGTATTAACTAATGATAATCACAGCATACAGAAGGGAATCCCACAATATGAGTTTCTGTAGCCTCAACCCATTTCCTGTTTTTTGTGCCTACCATGTTGTGGTTGAAACTAATCAGTCAGCTTTCTTCTTTTGCTGTCATAACTTCCCCACCATCATAAATTCTAACACTAAATCACACAAGATTCAGTAGAATTAGCTGCTATTTGGTGCCTAGGTGGTTTAATAGCCCACTGTTTTCATTTTTATTTGTTTATTTTTGGAGACAAGGTTTGTCTTTGTAGCCCTAGCTGTCCTGAAACTAGCTCTATATACCAGGCTGGTTTCAAACTCACAGATCTTTTGACTCTGACTCTCAAGTGCTGGGATTAAAAGTGGGCCAGCATTCCTGGCTTTTGTTTTAATATTGTTGTATGATGGTTCCTATCAAGCATATGCTATTGTACTGAGCTTCGCCCATATCTTGAATTTTAAAATTTGTCAGAAGGTTTCATTATGTTTCCCAGAATGGCATGTATTCATGACATTAATACTGCCTGTGCCTTCTGAGTCATTGGATTGCAGGTGCATAAACTTCTTCCTGCCTGTTTTGTTTGTTTTGAATTTTTATTTTAAAAAGAATATTTTTGTAGGAGGAGGAGGGTGGCCCTTTGTTCCCTTCTATGCGACAAAGATGGGATTGCTTGTCGTCCTGGCTAGCTTACACCCAAAATAATCACACAGAAGCTGTATTAACTTAAATACTACCTGGTTCATTATCTGTAGCCTCTTATTGGCTAACTCTCATATATTGATTTAACCCATTTCTAGTAATCTGGATATCACCACAAGGTTGTGGCTTACCGGGAAAGATGCAGCATGTCTGATATTGGCACCTCCATGGTGGTTCTCTATGACTCTGCCTTCTTCCTTCCAGAATTCAATCCTGTCTACTCTGCCTACCTCTACGTATTTTACCTGTATGCATGGATATGCACCATGTGAGTACCTGGTCTTTACACTGATCAAAAGATGGTATTAGAAACCCTAAGCTGGGAACAATGGATAGTTATGATCCCCCATGTAAGTCCTTGAGCCCACCTGTATGCAAGACCAGGAGGACTATTTACTGTTGATCTATCTTTTTTGCTCTGTGTTGATTATTTATAATCAGCATATTCATTGCTATTGTTTTCATTTGTCAATTTGTAACTTTAAACACACAGTGCTTTTAGTAAAATCTTATTTACATTGCAGTTAAAATTGGGACACTTCAGGTTTCTGGTAGATGAATAAAGAGTTCAAGTGAATGCATAACTCTTTGTAGAAACCAGTAAAAACCTGTGAGTTATTTCTTTTATATTTGTTTGATATTTTTCATGTGAAACAGATATTTAATATGTATTTCTTGCTGTCCTAGAAGTGATTGCATAGACTAGGCTGGTATTCAACTCAGAGGAAGATAGATATACATGCCTCTGCCTTTTGAGTATAAGGATTAGAGGTATGATTCAATACATCTGGCTTTTTCATCTTATTTTTCTTTTTGTAGGTAGGTATTAACCTTTCATACAGTTTCTCTTATCTGTACTCTGTACTCTTGATCTGTTTACATATCTTTCATTGTTGGTCAGTAGGCATTTCTCTTGTAAGGTGATATCCCATTCAAAGGGTCAGAAATGACAGAGGTGAGCCTCCTATTCATTTTGCTTCTAAAGTGACTTGGTGATTAAATTATGATGTCTGTGTCATGGAGTAAGTATGGGGAGCACCAGAATTATATGACTATACTGTCAAAGAAGTATACATTTACAGTGTTGTCAGAATCGTGCTTTTGGTTGTACACATATATGGCATATTTTAGAATACAGTGACCCATGATGATGTGCATGTCGACTTCAATTGGGAAGAATGGACTTTGCTGGATCCTTCCCAGAAGAATCTCTACAAAGATGTGATGGTGAAGACCTACAGAAACCTCACTACTATAGGTAGGGCTGAATTATCTTTCATGTTTCAAATAAGGGGACAACTGTTCATTGGTTAATGGTGCTCTTTTGTAATATGATTGAGAAAGTAGAATGGGGTAAATAAATCAGGCATGGTTGTAAGGTTTACTACAAATGGTGGCTAAATTTTTTTTACAATTTTTAATATATAATGTCTGGCACTATATTTTAGGATACAGTTGGGAAGACCATAATGTTGAAGAACATTGTCAAAGTTCTAGAAGACATGAAAGGTAATTTTCATTTATAAATATACAAATATACCTCTGAAGAATTGTAATACATCCTATATGTTTTAAACAACAGCAGCAGTGTATATAATAACATGCATTGATAATTATTAAATTCTCACAAAATCATATACCTTAATTTCAGATAGGTGAACTGCATTTGCAAGTCATTCTTTTAAGAAAGAAGTCAAGGAAACAATGTCTTAACTTATATTACCATTTGAATCATAATACAATGAGAACTATACTGTAAAATTGTCTGTTTATTTCATATTATTCATATTATAAAAGATATACATGTTGAAAAGATGATAAGTATATCTCTAAAACTCTCTATTACACTAATAGTCCATAGAAAAGGTAGTTTAACCCATATACTTGTGACTGTGTTAATTTCAGTGAGGGGGCAGTTAGAGTCATGAATCAAGGGGCAGCTGTTGTGGAGAGGCCTTAATCCAGATGCCACAAGTCTATGAGGACATAAAGTGTGATCTCAATGTGGAAATCTTGTATTTGTTATTCTTCCTTTACTAGGTATATCATATGTTACTCTGGATACAAGCCACATGAGCATAGGGATGTGAAAAGATATAGCATACCTCTCTCTCAGAACAAACAGAAGATGTGTAGCAGTCTCCATGTTAAGTATACATGTTGAATTTGATATAAAAGTATACAAGTAATTAGTTTTATAGCCTCATTGTTAATATATCAACAATCTCACATTTCAGAAAAGCACCATGAGTACTATGACTGTACAAATATTTCTCTTTGTCCTAGTTTACTTAGCAAATGTAGTATCACTCACAGTAGAGGACACATGAATGCAATAAGAGTGGTAAAGCTCTGAGTTTTTTCAGTTCTCTTCAAATACATGAAAATTCTCATGTAGAAAAAAGATTCTGTAAATGTGAATCATGTATCTTCAAAGATGAAAAGCAAGCCTTAATAATGGGGAAAAACAAAATTGTAAACATGGTAATAAAACATTAACATTTAATTCCTCTTTAAAAAAGGACTAAATTGTAAAATTAATTCATACGGATAAAAAATTCAACAATGTATTAAATGTAGTAATGCTTTCACATGTACCATTATCATTGTAGGCATGAAAAAAGTCAAACTAGAGAGAAAACTTCTGCATATACTCAATGTATTAAAGCCATTACATGTGGCAGTCATCTTCACATGCCTGAAAAAACACCTACTAGATTAAAACCCTATAAAGGAAATGAGTGTGGTCAAGCCTTTTCACATCACAGTCATCTTTAAATGCATAAAAAGACATACACTGAAAAGAAACGCTATGAAGGTAACCAGTGTGGTAAAGCCTTTGCATGTCACAGTTACCTCGAAAGCATAAAAGAACTCATACTGGAGAGAAACCCTATGAATGTAATCAATGTTTTAAAACCTTTGCACATAACAGTACTCTTCAAACACATGAAAAAAGGCATATTGGAGAGAAACCCTATGAATGTAACCAGTGTGGTAAAGCCTTTGTATGTCACAGTGATCTACAAAGGCATGAAAGAACCCATACTGGAGAGAAACCTTATGAATGTAACCAGTGTGGTAAAGCCTTTGCATGTCACAGTAATCTACAAAGGCATGGAAGAACCCATACTGGAGAGAGGCCCTATGAATGTAACCAGTGTGGTAAGGGCTTTGCATGTCACAGTGATCTAAAAAGGCATGAAAGAAGCCATACTGGAGAGAAACTCTATGAATGTAATCAGTGTGGTAAAGCCTTTGCATGTCATAGTTACCTCAGAAAGCATAAAAGAACCCATACAGGAGAGAAACCCTATGAATGTAACCAGTGTCGTAAAGCTTTTGCACGTCACAGTAATCTACAAAGGCATGAAAGAACCCATACTGGAGAGAAACCCTATGAATGTAATCAGTGTGGTAAAGCCTTTCCATGTCACAGTTACCTCAGAAAGCATAAAAGAACTCATACTGGAGGGAAACCCTATGAATGTAACCAGTGTGGTAAAGCCTTTGCATGTCACAGTAATCTACAAAGGCATGAAAGAAGCCATACTGGAGAGAAACCCTATGAATGTTGATGGAGGAAGGTCATTGGCTAATAAAGGAACTGCCTTGGCCCATTTTATTGGTTAGAAGATAGGTGGGTGGAGTAAACAGAACAGAACGCTGGGAGGAAGAGGAAGTGAGCTCAGACTCGACAGCTCTCCTCTCAGGGCAGACACCTCAGAGAGATGCCATGCCCCGCTCCTGGGCAGACACACGCCATGAAGCTCAGACCCAGGATGGACTAGGCTAGAATCTTCCCGGTAAGACCGGTTCTCACAGATTATTAGAGATGGGTTGATCAGGATGTGAGAATTAGCCTATAAGTGCTAGAGCTAAAGGGCCAAGCAGTGTTTAAAAGAATACAGTGTCCCTGTAATTATTTTGGGGCATAAGCTAGCAGTGCAGGCGGCCGGGGTGCTGGGAATGCAGCCCCACCGCCCTTATTACTACAGAATGTAATCAGTGTGGTAAAGCCTTTGCATGTCACAGTAACCTCCGAAAGCATAAAAGAACCTATATTGGAGAGAAACATTGTGTTTGTAATTAGTGTGGTAAAGGCTTTGTTTATTATAGTCATTTTCAAAGACATACTAACACATACTGGAGACAAACCCTATGAATGTAATGAGTGTGGTAAAGCCTTTGTACATCACAGTACTCTTCAAATGCATAAAAGATCACACACTGGGGATAAACTCTATGAATGTAATCAGTGTGATAAAGCATTTGCATGTATGAATAATCTAAATCATGAGAAAAAAATCATACTGCAGAGAAACCCTATAAATGTACTCAGTGTGGAAAAATTTGTGCTTTATATAGGAGTAAAATTTTTATTTGCAGCAATCTTTTAAAATCTTTGCATATTACAGTAGACATTGACCTGAAATAAAAAAGAGGACTTCTTATTATACAGTATTTGGTCAGATCTTTAGCCAAAATATTTATAATCAGCTACAAAGTGATTTGGTATTCCCCTCTGTATGCTGTGAATATATTTTGTTGCCTTTGTTTAATAAAAAAAAAAAAGCTGCTTTGGGTCTATAGCAGGGCAGAATAGAGCAAGGCAGGAATTCCAAGCAGAGATAGAGGAGAAAAGAAAGTGGAGTCAGACTCCATGTATCTGGAGTCTGGAGACAGATGCCCTGGAATCTTACTGGTAAATCACAAGTCTTGTGGTAAAATACAAAATAATAGGAATGGGTTAATTTAAGATGTCAGAGTTAGCCAGGCGATGGTGGCACACGCCTTTAATCCCAGCACTCGGGAGGCAGAGGCAGGCAGATCTCTGTGAGTTCGAGACCAGCCTGGTCTACAAGAGCTAGTTCCAGGACAGGCTCCAAAACCACAGAGAAACCCTGTCTCGAAAAACCAAAAAAAAAAAAAGATGTCAGAGTTAGTTAATAAGAATTCTAAGCTAGCTGGGCGGTGGTGGTGCATGCCTTTAATCCCAGCACTAGGTAGGCAGAGACAGGCGGATCTCTGTGAGTGTGAGGTCATCCTGGTCTACAAGAGCTAGTTCCAGGACAGACTCCAAAGCCACAGAGAAACCCTGTCTCAAAAAAAAAAGAATTTTAAGCTAATAGGCCAAGCAGTGTTTTAATTAATATTGTTTCTGTGTCATTGTTTTGGGTCTAGGCAGCCAGGAATGAACAAGGATCTTCTGCCTACTACACAGAGCTATTTCTTCTGTAGAAATAAATTTGACAGTGTTAACAATCTTTTCAAGCATTATGATGTCATTTTTATACTGTTTGTACTTACAAACTCATGGTAAAATGAATTTATGAAGTCCTATGTGTAGGGTAAATGGGCCAGCCAAAAAAAAACACATCCTGACTCTGAAATCAGAGACAGTGAAATACATAATTTTGACTCTGAAACTGGAGACAAAGAAATACATCCTGACTCTAAAACCAAGACAAGGAAATACACTTTGTTTCTGAATCCAGAGCCAATGAAAGAAACACCTGACCCTGAAATCAGACTTAAAAGACTATAAAAGGCAAGTGATAGAACACACTTTGACTCTAAAACAAAAGCCAAAGAAACACACTCTACCCTTGACCAACTGAGCACAAAACCAGCTAATCCCTAAGCTCAAGATCTACCAACCCCTGAACATGAAATCCAGCCAATCTCTGCATTGTTCAAGATCAGAGATTGACATTTAACCAATTCCCACCATGAGAACCTTCTCCCTGGGAATACTCTGTGACTAAGAAGTCCTATATAAGTTCTATACATGTTCAGCTGGCTTCTGCCCTGGCAGAGAGAGCCCCTCTCCTGGATTCTTCCCTTCCAATTAAGTTTCTTGAATGAGTTTTGGGTGAAAACCTTCACTGTAGTGGTAAGAAACTTCGTAGTGGATTGGAACAGAGAAGCTTTGGTCACCTCTGCTGGCAAACTCCCTTAAAGGAGCAGAGCAGAAGTAGCAACTCTTCACCAGCGACTTCAACATTTCTGCAAGTTTCCCATTAACTCCAGTGAAGCAGAGAAGTAACAATTTGGGCTGAAGCTGAGAAAAAAATTGGCATCTCTGTTAGGAAACTCCCTAGTGGGGTGAAACAGAGAAGCATTGAACATCTCTGCTAGGAAACTCCCTTAGGGAAGTGGAGTATAACAGCCATGGACATCTCTATTCTGAAGCTCTCTTAGCAGAATGAAGCAGGGCCCAGCTGTGATGGCTCTTTTGGAGAGGAGCAGTATTGCTACATCCTGCATGGAGAACATCTCCCACTGGAACACAGCCTCACATATAGCCGGACTTCCCAATAGCCAGTGTTTGTCAGGGACCATCTTTGACAAGTATACCAGTTACCAGGGTAGGGGCCTGGGGATTAGAAAAATAAGCAAAGAGAATGAAGACACAAGTGAAAATAATAAAGCAGAAGCATAGGATAGTACTGGCAGGGAGTTCCAGTGAATACTGTAAATCTGCCTGCATTTAATTTCCCATTATGTTTATACCCCAATACAATGGGGGGGGGGAGACAGAAGACTGCTTTAACACAATGCCAAGGACAACTAGAACAGTTACTTGCTTCAATACTTTGATCCATCAAGTCCTTGATTATTGAGAAAAACATTCTGTTATTCAGGCAGTGAACCGACCCTAGACCAAGGATCCTAAAGGCAGTCAATCCTTAGGCCAAACATCTTAATTCAAAAGAAGGAGCAGAAGTATGTTTGAATTCTCTCACCTTTGCTCAAGGGGGAGTGGATTTATCTGCCTGGGCCCTCTTAAAGTCCAAAACACAAAACAACCACACCTTAGGAAACTCTGACCTTCAGACAAGGTGGAAATAGGCTCATGGATTGGGGCCTCTACAAGGATACCTTTTCTTGTCATAGCTCTAGGTATCCAGTACACTTTCCTTTCACAACTGTAGGTATGGCCTGACTTCTAACAATCAGGCTACCATTTTTTTCAGAGCCCTAGGTATCAGGCTACCTTCCCTCCACAGCTTCAGTTATAGCCAGATTTCCGGGAATCGAACCAGGGTTTTTATTTATTTATTTATTTTTTAATTTATTTATTTATTAAGGATTTCTGCCTCCTCCCCGCAACTGCTTCCCATTTCCCTCCCCCTCCCCCGATCAAGTCTCCCTCCCTCATCTGCTTGAAGAGCAATCAGGGTTCCCTGACCTGTGGGAAGCCCAAGGACTGCCCACCTCTATCCAGGTCTCGTAAGGTGAGCATCCAAACTGCCTAGGCTCCCACAAAGCCAGTACATGCAGTAGGATCAAAAACCCACTGCGATTGTTCTTGAGTTCTCAGTATTCCTCATTGTCCGCTTTGTTAGGATTTATCCCATGCTTTTTCAGACCTAGGCCAGCTGGCCTTGGTGAGTTCCCGACAGAACATCCCCATTTTCTCAGTGTGTGGGTGCACCCCTCGTGGTCCTGAGTTCCAAGAGGAACATGGGGTGTACTCACTCATATTTGGTTTCTAGCCATAAATAAAGGACATTGAGCTTATAATTCATGTTCCTAGAGAAGCTAAATAAGAAGGTGAATCCAAAGACAAACACATAGGCATCCTCATGAATATTAACCTTCATCAGACGATGAAAGGAGATAGAGACAGAGACCCACATGGGAGCACCGGACAGAAATCTCAAGGTCCAAATCAGGAGCAGAAAGAGATAGCCAGACTTCTCAACAGTCAGGATTCCTTTCTCCTTATAGGTGTAGGTATCCAGTATACTTTCCCTTCACAGCTGTAGGTATGTCCTGACAGGACAGTGAGGGTACCTTTCTCTTTAGAGCTATAACTATTCAGAATACCTTTTCTCCACAGTTTCAGGCATAGCCTGACTTAATAACAGTCAGGGTAGCTTTCCTATCAGCTGTAGATATCCAGTATTGTAATTTGAGACTGTTCAGGAAGTTTCTGGCGCCATCTAGACCCAAATAGTCACACAGAAAATATATTAGTTACAACACTGTTTGGTCTGTTAGCTCAAGATTCTTATTGACTAATTCTTACATCTTAAATTAACCCATTTCTATTAATCTCACCACAGGCTGTGGCTTATCAGTAATGTTCTGTTCTGGCATCTTTCTGCTTGAACAACTACATCTCTTTTACTCCACCTATTCGCTCTCTCTCTCTCTCTCTCTCTCTCTCTCTCTCTCTCTCTCTCTCTCTCTCTCTCTTCCAGCCTGACTATATTCTGCCCTGCTGTAGGCCAAAGCAACTTTTTTTTTTACCAATGGTAATAAATCATGTTCACAGCATACAGAGGAGAATCCCACATCCCAAGATACCTTCTCTTCACAACTGTAGGTATAGCCTGACTTCTGACAGTCAGTGTTGTAGGGAGGTTGCTTGTTTGGTTCCCAGGCACCTGGCTAGCTTAGATCTGAAATAATCACACAAACACTGTATAAATTAAACAACTGCTTGGCCCATTAGCTCTGGCTTCTTATTGGCTAAGTCTTACATATAAATTTAACCCATTTCTATTAATCTATGTATGGTCTTGTGGCTGTGACTTACTGGGTAAAATTCCCAGCATCTGTCTTCAGCATCTCCATGGCATCTCACTTACTCTTCCCTTCTTTCTCCCAGCATTCAGTTCAGTTATCCCTGCCAACCTAAATTCTGCCCTATCAACAAGCCAAGGCAGTTTCGTTATTCATTAATGGTAATCACATCACACAGAGGGGAATCCCACATCAGATCAGGGTATCTTTCTCTACACAGCTATAAATATCCAGACTACCTTCCTTTCATAGCTGTAGGTATAGTCTGACTTCTGGCAGTCAGCATAACTCCCCCCCCCGAGCTGTAACACTTGCACTATGAATTTAAACAGTAATGTAACCCTTTTAGATTTTATATTTCTCCTCAATTGAATGGAATTATTGATTCAAGTGTAAAACTTTATTGATTTATATTTGTTCCTTTTCTGTTGTGATATAATGTCTAGGTCAACTTATAAAAATTAAGTTGGCCTTTGGCTCCAGCGGGATACATACAGAATCACCATGAAAGTGACATGACAGCTGGACAGTGGTGGTGCATACTTTGATCCCACACTCAGGAGGCAGAGGCAGGTGGGTCTCTGTGAGTTTGAGGCCAGTCTGGTCTACAAAGCTAGTTCTAGGACAGACTTCAAAGCTACAGAGAAACACTTTCTCAAAAAAGAAAGAAAGAAAGTGTTATTGCTACAACTGTCTAACATGACAGCTAAAACAGGTTAAGAACTCAAATCCTTAACTTACAGCATGAAGCAGAGGGTGTAAACTAGAAAAGCCTACCCACAGTGACTTATTTCCTCCAGCAGGACAGCATTTCATAAGTCTTCCCAAATGATTCCATCAACTTAGAAGGATTGATTTCTCAGACTTCAAGCCTGCCTGATTGCTTCATGGTGAAGAAAAACTCTGTAAGCCATTAGGTGCCTTAACACCTATATTATAGGAATGAATTCTTACATGAGAAAAACTTTCATGACTGAAAATATGTTTAAAGAGTTGTTTTAATTGTGATTATGTGATATCAGTGTGCTTTGTGTGGGTATGTGAATGTGCATGCTGGTTTCTGATATATTAGATGCTAGGATTTTATTGCAGAAATTACAGGAGGTTGTCAAAAAATCAGACCTTGGGCCACGTAGCAAACATTTCTTAACTGCCCAGCCATGTTTCTAGTGCTCTAAATATTTTAAAGCCTATGTGTATCAATTAAAAGACAGAAATATGAATAAACTCACATAAAAGAAAACGCTTTCTGAAAGTGATTTTGTAAAGGCTTTAGACATTACAGTTGTCTTCAGCTTCAAGAAAAAAATGATGATCCATTTATTTTTCATTATAGCCTTGAAGGAAGTAAATTATTTACCATGCTCACTGAAGACTGATGGTAGAGATCACTGCCTTGTGGTTTCTACTTTGAAACATTTGAGGTAGATACTAAAGTGTGCTCCATGTGTGACAAATCCATTTAGTAAAGTTTATTTTGTGGTCCTTATTTTTCTTCCGTGACTTTTGTTAATCTGTATTTTTCTACTATAATGTGTAGAATGGTAACCCCATCATCTAATTGATTCATTTTTTTATCTAAATATCAGGCAGTGTGTGATCATACTTTTTAAGTAAGAGTATCTATGAAATGGTGGTGGGTTGTTGCTCCTGGTTTTGTTTTTCATATTTCCACAAATTCCCTTGAGATTTTCTTATTTGTTATTCAGTTTTGCCTAAATGTTAGTAATGATTCAGGGATATATTTGAACTCTTGATCCTCATGAGTCTACCTCCTTAGTACAAGTCTAAGGGTAGATGAAGTACTCACAACATTTGCTCTTTGGTCAACACAATTTAACAATGTTAATGTTAAAAATGCTTAATAGAAGAGAATATAAGAAACATTAATGATCTCGTGTGTACTCAAAACAGTATTTTCATTTATCTGGTAGAGATGTAATAAAGTAGGATAATGAACATTCAACTGTGTATCTCATACCATAGCTTGATGTTTTATATGTGTGTTGTAAATATATATTAGAATATATATACATAATACTGATGTTCCATGCTTCCCTGCTGCCAATTAGTTAACCATTTTATCTTGAAGAATTGCCTTCTAAGGAAATTATCCAAAGATGTCAGGTAATGTAAGGGCACTAAGATTTATTTTGTAACAAAGATTTACGGTGTGTGTGCAATGTGATTATGGGTTTTTAGGACCAATGCAGATATTTGGAGACCAGAAGACCACTTTGCAGTTTCTACTTTTGGTCCTCTTAATATGATAATCAAGGTCAGTTTTCCATCCTTGCACACCACAGACCTTTCCCATGGAGCCATTTCCCTGGTCCTCAAATAAGATTATGAGTAATATTATAATAGTAAACTATTGTCCTCTTTTCAGATTGTAAACAAGACAGATGAACACTGTATAATTTGAATGCAAAATCCTCTTTGCATAGGAAAATATTTGTATGATCAAACTGCCACACCAACTCCAGTGTCGTCTGTGTGACATGACATATGTCATTATACCGGATGGGAGCTACGTATCCTATGGGACTAGCCTTCCTGGAGGTCAATGGAAGACAGCCTGGAATTAGCCAACACTGAGGCATAGACGGGTTTCTCGATTAGATGGCTATGCGGGATATGAACTTTGCACAAATTCTTTCATAATAATGATAGTTTTTATATATATTCAAGACAAGGATCATTCTCTTCAGAAACAGCTCTGGGATAAGGAAGCACAGTATGGGAATGTATAAGACTACAGCAGAACCTTTGTTATACACAGGGTGTATGATGAGCAAGGGAATAGATGGGTTAATGTTGATGGACAAAAACTGTTATATAATACTTTGAACTTTATGGATAGGCTTGCTAGATCCCAACCCCCATGATGTCTGCTGCATAAGAAGGTATTAAAAAGTATAGTTCAACAGGTGCAGAGAACTGATTAGGTATATTTGGTCACTAGATGAAATAAAGGGTTAGGAAGAGGAAGGGCCATGATAGCGATAATGAGACAGAAACTTTCTATTCTTAACATGAAACCACTTGTCTGAGGTTTACAGTCCCAAGGACAAGATTTCCTCTTCTAAGGATGCTTTATGTCTAACACCTGTTCCTGATAAAGTACTTTTCTTAGATATTGCTGATGTGACTAAAAGAAGCTTTCATACTGTGTCAACCAATGACACATGACCTTCTGATTTGTTCTTTGTTTGAATACTATATAATGAAAACATGAATTCAGTAAAATCGCAGCAAATTCCAACCACTCTCTTGTGTGTTGTGTCTTACATCAAGAGAACTGTGTTAACAATAAAACTCAGAAACAATATGGAGAGGTAAAGAAATCCATTAAATTCTTTGACAACCATCAAGAGGGGACTTTCCTCACCTTCAAGTGATAGGAGACAGAAGGAATAGTAGCTCATCTTCATCTTTAGCATTATTATGACCTGGAGAGTTGGCTCAGTAGTGCTGCTCCTCTTGGATACTGCAGTTTAATTCCTGGCACCTATATCTGATTCTTCAGAATGACTTGTATTTCCCAGTCTTGGTGATCTGGTGCATTCATGTGGCCTCCTAGGGAACCAGATATGCAAATGGTGGAAAGACATCTATATATATGATTACATATTGTTAAAAGGGTTTTCTTCATGTGTCTATTACCTTAGAAAAGAATAAAATTTAATTTAAGTGTATAAGTTTTGCCAGTGAGTATACCAATGGCATGCCAGGAACCAGTAGTGACTAGAAGATGTTGTCTGATCCCCTGTGACTAGAGTTACTGACAATTGTAAGCTGTCTTTTGGGTGCTGGAAATCAAAAGGCAGGCCCTGTGGGTGAGCAGCCAGTGTTTTAAGTGCTGAGCCTTCTATTCAGTCCCATGAACATGCCATTAATAGCAATAAGGTGTGACTGGTTGATCTAAGTAACAGTTGACTCCCATCAAATGCAGCCTTCCTGTCTTAAGGTCCACTGTCTTCCAACTATGAGCAAAATTGTTTTTCTTTATCTTTGTATTATAATTCATCAAGGGACTAGAGCACAGTACTGTCTTTATTCTACAGATGGTTGAAACCCAGGCTCATGGAGATTGGTGGAGTTTTAATATAATTAAGTGTAACTGCTCATCTTACTCACCCCAACTTTCTAACGAATGATTAAATGGAGTTAAAGCCAACTAAGTCAAGCATGGTTACAGATGTATAACCATGGTACTTAGAAAGTGGAGGCAGGAATTTCAGGATTTCAAAGTCATCTAAAATGAGAATGGTCAGTAGGGTATGGTGGAAGGCCCATTGAACCCAGGGAGCCTGTGGTTTGCTCAGGACAGTGTCCATAGTCTTTCCTGCAGCCCTACAACTTCAGGGCTGTGGCACCAGCAAATGTTAGATGAGGTATTTGCCAATCTAAGTTTTTTATTCTTGATAATGTTTTCTGTCCAAGTCAGCCTAAGTCACTTAAGGGTCAGAATTATGTTGCTCAATAAAGATTGCAATTCTCCTACAATTGGGTGAATTGGCCTCAGGCGGGGATGAGGTCCCTATTTATGTATCTGAAATAACATGTTCAGTTCTGAAACAATAACACAAAACCAACAGAAATGGACCCAGCAGGTTTTATTAATATAGTTGCACATCCTTATTCATACAGACTTAAGGAAGGAATTAGAAAAGAAAATTTTGGGAATAAATTTTAAATAAAAATGCAGCTTGCAAGATAGCTTAGCAATTAAGAACACTGGGTGTTGTTGCAGTTGGCACAGGTTACATTGCCAAAAATCATGGTTGCTAACCATCTCCTGCAACTCCAGTTCCAAGGGATCTGATTCACTTATCTGGCTTCTGCGGGTACTGCACAGAGACACCTGTGGGTAAACACCCATATACATAAAATAAAACTTAAAAAATGAGATTCTCTACAGTAATGTCACAGACTTGAAATAAACACCAATCAGGGCTGTTCATCAAAAAAGCATCTGTGGCCTTTCTCTGAGACAGCTAGCTTGGAGGCAAAAGAAGGATTATTTTGAGGTTAGAATGGCTCAGAACAGCTGTTGACTTAAGAACAATCACAGTGTGGATAGGTGACTTTCCCATAACATTGTTTTAATTTGTATTCTATGTCCTTTGTATATGTGAGGATTGTAGCATCAATACATCTTAAATATATCATTTAGATCATATATTAAGATCTATTTCTCTTTTAAGTCATACATTGTGATATATTTTATTTTTATCATAATGCATAATCTCAAAGATAGTTTTGTTCTGTAAATCTCCATCTGCCTAAGTGGCTAGACTTGCATTCTCCTGTCCCTATTTACACTGTTCAATGTATAACCTCAGGCCTGAACCTAAAAAAAAGACTTAAGGATGACAGCATATGTGGAATGCAAAATCTGGACCAGGTGGTCTCCTCTTTTAGCATTAACCACCATGAATGCATACTGTTACTAACGGAATTTATGTCTATTAAACTTTAAGTGTGTGAATGATTTATCACTGGGAAGACATATTAATTCTAGAATAGCAGTACCTCAAGCATTGTAGAAAAATGTTTCTGAGAAAAACATTTCTTTGTTGGATTAGGTAGCCTTGATCCCACACCATTGCTCCCCAGAGCAATGACCTTGTTGTCCTTGTAATTAAACTAAATTCTTGGATGAAAACACAATGACCACTGAGCTCTAAAATTGAAAATTTAAGACATGTAGTCAACTGTCCATTACAGTAACAGGAAAAGGATTTGTATGCGGAGCATGGCTTCCACTTTCAGACCAGAATAGGAGGAATAGTTTATTGCATACACTGTAGGTAGGCAAACAGCTGCTGGAGTCACCATTATGAAATAGGACCTGATCGTGACAGGATCAGTGATTTTGTAATTTCCCAGCATATGTTAATCTGTCATGAGAATGAAGGCAGGCTAGATTTGGGCTGTATAATTCGGGAAGGTTAGCTTGAGTCAATAAATATTGACTTTCTAACAAGGGAACTCTCCTATGCTTATATGTCCAATCCTGCCTGTCATGATTCTATCCATTAGCTGCAGCTGTGTGTTTCAGGTCACAGGTCTCAGCAGCTGACACTGCACATGGGGCATGGTGAAGTAATGCCTTTTTAATGTCAGTCTCTTTACCAGGGAGTGTTTTTCTCTTGTCCAAAGTCAGTATAACTGTGTTTTTAAAAAATTATATTTATGTTTTTTAAAAGATAATTGCTATTTTCACTTTTTAAATTTTATTTACTTTAAATGCTCTAGTTTCTGCTCTAATCTATTTGTTTCTATTCCCTATTATTTCCAGGTCATTAAGAATTTCTTTCCATTTTTTCTCAAATTCTGTTGATTATTTATTTCTGTCTCCTGTAGCTTAGGCTTATCTCACACTACATATTTGAGAATTGCTTTGAACACCTAATCCTACTCCTGCTGCCCAGAAAGCAAGTTCTGCAATTGCTTCAAGACTGGGCCTTAACTGCTCAGTGAGAAGGATAATAGATGAGTAAATGAGTGTCCTCCAGCTTCTCTGGATTTTATTGTGAGTTCTAAAATTATCAGTTTGAGTCATATAGAGCATGGCTCCTCCCTTCAGACCAGAAGAGTAGGAAGAGTGTACTGTGTGCACTGCAGGGGATGCACTGGACAGTAGCTAGATCACAGGCTGAAGTCGAAGGTCATGAGCTTCAGACCAGAAGAGTAGGAACAGTGTACTGTGTGCACTGCAGGGGACACACTGGACAATACCTAGATCACAGACTGAAGTTTAAGGCCATGGGCTTCAGACCAGAAGAGTAGGAACAGTGTACAGTGTGCACTGCAGCGGACACACTGGACAATAGATCACAGACTGAAGTTTAAGGTCATGGGTGGCAGGGGTGTCCATTACATAGAAGGATCTGATGGGTCACAGTGTGTGGTTTTCCATCATATATTAATTCCTTCCGTGTGAATGAAGACAGACACCGGTGGGTGTACAGTTTAGGAAGGAGAGCTTGAACTACTAAGCATTTAGTTTCCATTAGTGAACTCTCCCATGCAGATATGTTCAGTCCTGCTTGACACAGTTAATCAGCTCAGATGATTGAGACACAGCCATTGGCTGTAACTCCATGTGTCAGCTCACACCACCCAGCAGCTAACATTTTACATGAGACAAAGTCATACATTTTCTTATTAATGATGGCGGAGGAGTAGTGGTTCTTTGCTCAGCTGAACCAATACAACAGGAAGTAAATTTCTAAAAATTAAACAACAAATGACAAAAATTATTTAAAATCATACAATTTGAAATATATCTCTCTCTTCACATTTAAACAGTGTAAAGCTGGTAGCACATACTTAAGTCCTGGCATTGGTGAAGGCCAAAGCAAAGGGATCATGAGCTGATAATAAGACCCTATCCTAAAAAACACAAAACTAAACGATGAACTGAGATACTATGGAGCTGAACATGTAGCTCCATGGTAGAGTACTTGTCTAGCATGTATGAAGCTTGGGTTTGATACCAACCGATGGAAAGATAAATAACTAAATTTAAAAATTAAGTAAAAATAAGAGGAAATCATTTATATAAAAGTAAGCAAATACTTTGAAAATAGAAGTGAAAGTCAATTTTTCAACAGGATCACAACATAAACAGAGAAGTATATACCTAAGGCATCAACATCAAATTTATTTTTAACTGAGATAAACCAGACATTACTTTTATGAATCAATAAGTCTTTTTGATGGGTATTTTTGTTTGTCTGGTTTTTGGTTTTGTTTTTTCAAGTTGAATTTTTTTTTTTTTGCTTTTGTTTTGGAGCATGTCCTGGAACTAGCTCTTGTAGACCAGGCTGGCCTTGAACTCACAAAGATCCACCTGCCTCTGCCTCCTGAGTGTTGGATTTACTACTGTGTGGCAATGGGCATTATTTTTAAAAGTTAAAAGAGCTTTACTATTATCTAAAATAGAGATAATTACTTTTCCCCTACAAAATTTATTGAGTATTATGTAACAGTATAATGTTAATTAAAAGCTACCTTCAATAGTCATGATGAGAAATAAGAAACTTACTAGGAAAATCATTCTGACAAATATTCTACTTCATCTAGATGACTTTCTTAAATTAGCCAATCTCAAAAAGATTTTCTAACCTGTGTGGAGAATAAAGCTTGAAGCTACTTCATCACTAGTTCATATTTCACAGAGATAGAAAAGTATATCATAGCATTTTAGGAAAATATTTACAATATATTTTCTAAATATTCTTAGGATTTTGCAATCCTAATGGTCCTAAAAACCCTAATGGTCCTAAAAAACAAAGAAGCTACATATACTGACCTCATTCATGGCAGGGAATCTGAGAGGAGCAGAAACCTTTTGTTGTCCATTGTCATAGATATAGATGGTGCTCTGACAAAAGGACCTTTGCCCAGGCATGTGAACAATGGTTATGTTGTGCTAATGAAGTAAAGCACACATTAAAATGACTAAAATTACATCATGTCTTTGCAATGACATATGCTTACAGATTATTACTTCATAATTTGTGTGAAGAAAATATTAAGGAAAGCTAAAATGCTGACTCAATGATGTTCTCAAAACAAGTAACAATTTTCATGTACTGTAAAACAATTAAGTCTTTATCAGAGACTTACAAAAATTGTTTCTTCTGCATTTTTTAGGTTCTAAATATTCTTAAAATTATTTTCTTCAAGGAGAACCATTTTATGTTTTTGAAGTAAGCAACAAAAATACATTGATTTAACATTAATTCATTAGAAATGAATATTGGCAGACAAAACCGTCTCCTATAAATGCATCAAACTGTTATACTTCTTTTTTGAGACAGGGTTTCTTTGTAGCTTTGGAATCTGCCTTGAAAATAGCTTTTATAGACCAGGCTGTCCTTGAAACTCACAGAGTCACCTACCTCTGCCTCCTGAGTGCTGAGATTAAAGGCGAGAACTGTTATACATCTTAAAGGAAAGATAGAATGAAGAGTTTGAGGTGGCATCCTGAAGTCTTACCCAGAGAGAATCACAGAAACTGTGGTCAGGAACATAACTGTTGCTTATTCTCTTTTTGTGCACACTGCCACAACCAACATACCTAAGTGAGTAATAAAAGCTTCAAAACCCATTCCATTTCCTGTAAAAGAAAAAACTAACAAAAATATATGTTATCAGAACCTCTGAAATAAAGTAGACAAGTCTCTTCATCATTGAAGTTCACCATCGTGAACATATAATGTGATTACAAATATCTTTATCAACAATGCTGCAATCTTAATTTTATTGCTATACAACAGACTTGGTTTCAGTCATTTTTTAAATCCATTTTGGCATAAAAGTTAAAAAAATTATAAAAGGTAACACTGGAAGTGGGATTTCATTATCAAGCTAGAACAGTGGTTTTCTACCTTCCTGATGCTGTGTGCCTTTAATATACAGTTCCTGTTGTAGTGACCCCTAGCTATAAAATTATTTCAGTGATACTTCATAACTGTAATTTTGCTACTGTTACAAAGCAAATATAATTATCTGCGTTTTCTAATGGTTTTAGGTAACCCTTGTGAAAGGGTCCTTCGATGGCCCCCAAAGGACTCACAGGTTGAGAACCTCTGAGCTAGAACAAAACCACAAATTTCAAATCTTTTAAAGTCTTCCAAATATCCAGAAAGCACACATAAAAGTTTTAATAATAAGGCATATTAAAAATTATTAGCTACCTGAGGCCTGAATGTTTTACATGAGAACACAACTCCTGCAGTGGAACAGTTTACTATTTCTTCTCCACTTTTATACTACTTTCATTTTTGTTTCCTAAAGTTACTCAGCATTTAGCCAGGAAAATATATAAGATACAGAACTATTTCAAAAGTAATAAAGCACTTCTAAACTATATACAGGCACAAAATAAAAATTTCATATAAACTGTTATAGATACTTTATCCTACTTAAGAATGTGACATCTTCATTTATATTCCACAATTTGTACCATTACCTATATAATTGTTTTCTTTTTCCTCCTTTGTTAGCAGTGTCAAGGGGTAATTGATCCTGATCTAAGCAAAACCAAGTAGAGAAGGAAAATGCAAACCCAGGCCATTTCTCAATGGCAGGCACAGAAATTCCAAATTAAAATACTGCAGTGCACTCTCAAGATTGAGTTTCCGTGCCATTGTCAGAATTGCATGAGTCACAGGAATGGCATATGGGTGAATAAACTCAGATTCATCTACTCTCAGCAATCGTAGTAGTTGATGGATTCAGCACAAGTTCGATGTAGGGAAGACTGGGATTCAAGGGTTTCAATGATTCTTATTCCCATGTTTGCATTCACACACATAGTTCGGCTCTGTTTATTAATACAACAATTTTTTTCAGCCAATCAGAGATGAATATTTGTAGGTCATGTGATTCTAGCTCTGGAATTCATTGGATAAGAACCAAGAGAGGATGGACATTACTAATGCCCAAAATACTAACTGAAGTATGATCACCTTCTACAGCCTGAAAAGTGACACAGAAGTAAAAGGTTAGTTACTATTCTTAAAGTTGAAACAAAGGAACTTCACATCATAATGGTTAAAAACTTACTATATTCTTAAGTTCTTTAAGCAGTTCTAGTGATGGGACCCAAAGATTTTAATCCTCAAACGTGCATATAGCCAATTCTTTCTTTAAATACTTCCTAAAGGGGAAGACAACATATCAAAGCACATTTTCAATGATTAAATTTGTTGGAATATTAAATATCAAAAACTATTTGGTTAATAAAATCCAAGAAAAGTCTGAGATTATGTTTTTTTATTATTATTTTCATTGAGTTCTACATTTTTCCCTGCTCCCCTTCATACCTCTCCACTCCCCTTCAACCCTCTCCCAAGGTCCCCATGCTCCCAATTTACTCAGGAGATCTTGTCTTTTTCTACTTCCCATGTAGATTAGATCTATGTATGTCACTCTTAGGGTCCTCATTGTTGTCTAGGTTCTCTGAGATTGATTTGTGAGCTGGTTTTCTTTACTTTATGTTTACAAACCACCTATGAGTGTGTATATGTGATAATTGTCTTTCTGTATCTGGGTTACCTCACTCAAAATGATGTTTTCTAGCTCCATTCATTTGCCTGCAAAATTCAGGATATCATTATTTTTCTCTGTTTTATAGTACTCCATTGTGTCAATGTACCACATTTTCCTTATCCATTCTTTGGTCAAGGGGCATTTCAGTTGTTTCCAGGTTCTGGTTATGACAAACAATGCTGCTATGAACATAGTTGAGCACATGTCCTTGTGGCATGATTGAGCATCCTTTGAATAGATACCCAAAAGTGGTATTACTGGGTCTTGAGGAAGGATGTTTCCTAATTTTCTGAGAAATTGCCACATTGACAATGAGGGCAGTTTTGTTCTCTGATTACTATCTATGTGCATCTATATCCATCTCCTCCTACAACCCTAGGGTCTTTTCTATGTTGCCTAAGCTGCCCTTAAAATTGCAATCCTTCTATCTCTCACCTATCTCCGAAACTGGGATAACAGGCATATGCCCTTGAACCCGACTGTATTAATCTTAGAATAGATGCTATATTATTTTTGTAATAATAATAAAGGTACAAAAGTCCAGCAAAATGAAAAATAGACTAAATTAAAAACAACTGTGTTACAGAACTCTTTTCTGTATATTAACTTATATGACACTTTCTTTACCCTCATCTCTCTCCCTCTCCCTCTTTCTCCCCCACCCCAAAACAGGGTTTAACTATATATAGCTTTGGCTAGCCTGGAGCTCTATCTTGGGGGTGGGGAGAAGAAGGGAAAAACATCAAGAAAGGTCTAGATTAGACAGATTCCTGATTAGTGTGGTGGTCCAGAACTAGGAAGGTACAGACAGAAGAAATGAGTGTTCAAGGCCATCCCAGGCTATATACTAAGACCCAACTTAAATAACAAGGACTAGAGATGTAGCTCAGTAGCAGACTGGAGGCCCTGAGTTAGGTCTATAACAATGCTCAAATTTTAGTGGCCAAAGTACAAAGAATTTTCTCTCTGTTCTCTGTGTCTAAATGATCTAGAGCATCAATTTCACATAGTGTTCCTAAAATCATGCACATTTTTTAAACTCAAAGATTAAAAATAAAATATAAAGACTACAAAAAACATAGAAAATACAAAATCAGTCCATTAAATTAGGCAAAAATAGATACACCAACCACAAAAAGGTTTAAACAAAAAACCAGTTACCTATAAGAATAGATTGCATGCCAAGGGTAAGAATAATGTTGTTTTGATGGGGAATCTCTGTTAGCCAATGATCTTTAAGAGGGTGGACCAGGATAGGGAGTGACCTTTTGGGTACCTGGAGAAAACCACTGGCCTGCCCAGGGTTCTCTCTGTGGTTCCCATGTTACACAGCTGATGCTGGACTTCTCATTCCTGTTTTGTGAGTTTGCCCCTTATAATAAAGAAAAATATAATTGGTATATCTTGGAGTTAGCCTGGGATTCTTTGACCCATGTCCTTCAACAATTGGCTTGGGGACCATTACATCCACTTTTTAGGACCCACGCAACTCCACCCAGCCACCACTGGATCACACGTAGGTATTTGGGCACTGATCCTCCTTGTGCATGGCTCTATAGCAATCTCTGGCCTCAGTGGCATCCCAGAGCTGCTCTGGGTCTGGCTTCCCGGGCACGTTGCAAAGGCACAGGTGGGGTGTGGGGTTCCCTGGATGTCTCTGTTGGCATTGCTGCCTTCCTTTCCCTCCAGTACCCATGCTGCAGCCACAGAGGGATCTTTGTGGAGTACAGGGTTTGTGATTTGTACTGATGGAAGGCTCTGGATTTTCTCTTTATCCTCGTCACCAACTCTCAAAATCACTTTGATCACTTTAATAACTGATCCTAAATTAAGCATATCTTTCAGTAAATAATGGGTTAAAACCAATTTGAAAAGTCCTTGGCTAGGATCTTCCTACCAGGCAAATACAACTGCGACACCTGCTGGCCGGTAACAGTTATTGCACATACTTCAATTCGATATACCTTATGACAGGTGAGATTTATAATGTCAACATAACAAGTAATTTATCAATACAAGACAACAGCTTTTTAACTTATACCATGTATGGTATTATGCAAGGCTTATGTGATTTCCATCCTACATCCCTATATTTCATTCCAGGGATTAGCTTTGTATTTCATATTTTCACCTTTAAAAATGGTTTGATAACTAATGAGCCATGAATGAGGCACTTTAAGACTGATAATGACCAGCTGAAAGGAAAAATCGGCACTCTGGAGAAGGATACAACCAATTTGATGGCCCAAACCCAGTCAATGATGGAGGGTGAAGAGACACTGTCTGAGAGAATTCATGCTGTTGAATGTATTAAGCAAAATCTGTTAAACAGTTAGGATAGATTGATGGATAGGGTGTCTATCCACAAAGGTAATATGTATGCCATAAAAATTATGTCTAAGATCCAGAGTAAGCGATCTCCACTGAAACAGGTACTGGGGAGTAACCGCTGAGCAAGCAAGCCAGAGCCAGAGACTGCTGAGAGTCCCAACGTGAACCTGGGACCTTCAAGGGAGTAGACCTAAGCCAGGATCCCTGTGGGTCTCAGCATGAGTTCATAGGACCTCCCAGGAACTAGGCCTGAGCCAGGACCTCTGCCAGTCTAGGCGTGCATATGGGACCTCCGAGGGAGTAGGCAGGAACCAGAGATCTCTTGGGGCCAGGCATGAGTCTGGGACGTCAGAGGGTCTGGGACATCAAAGGCAATAGGCAGAGACCTGGAACCTCTGCGAGTCCAAGCATGAGTCTGGGACCACTGAGGGAGTAAGCCTGAGCTAGGTCCTCTGCTGTTCTGGGTGCACCCAAGCCTGGGAACGCTGAGGCAGTAGACCAGAAACCTTAGCAGGAGCAACTCCAGGTAAGAGACATCTACAGGAGGGGATCCAGACCAGGATTTACAGAAACAGGTAAAAGCCAGCAACCTAGTAGGCCTGAGACAACAAACTCCAAGGGAGCAGAGAAAAACACAGGAGCACTGAGCTATCTCCAGGAACACAGAGTAACCAATGGGTAAACTAGAACTGTGGCACTGACTGTACCACAAGGAACAACCATCTGAGCTTTGGATTCTTTAGCACCTAAAAGATTAATCAACAGAATCTCAGACAGCCCCAACCACATCTATTAGAGAAAAAGATGAGTAGAAAAGGTAAGGTCACATGCTACACCACAAATAACAGCACAATACCAGTAAACCTAAAGACCCTACAACAACAAGACTTGAACAACCAAATATAGATGAAGCAGAAGAAAACGACCTAAAAAATAACTTCAAGAGAATGTTTAAAACTCTTAAAGAGGAAATGAGAAATTTCCTCAAAGAAATGGAGGAAAAGACAAACAAAATTTGGAAGACATCAGCAAATCCCTCAGGGAAAACAAGAAAAAGAAATCAAACATATGAAAGAAATTATTAAAGTCCACCCACCTCCCCCCCACCCCCCCACCCTACCCTCCCCACCCCCGCATCGAAGAGGGGCAGCCACGCCCCCCCTCGGGGCTCATGGAGCCTGGTCCCGGTTCTGGACTACGTCTCCCATGATTTCCTGCAGCAGCCATTTTGCCTGTATTCTGTCAATGGGCCGAATGCACAGGGAACTCGATTTCCCATGATGCCCAGGCCCCTGCCTTTCCTGCTTCCTTCCTGCTGGCCCGGGATAAGGTCACAGAGGCTGTCTGTGGCAAAAAGAGCTGAAATTATTAACAGAACAGTTGGTAAACAGCTTAGAAACCGCTGCCTGTGACCGGCAGCCTCTGTTGGAGCTGGTAAGGGGCGCGGAGGGGGTGGAGCCTTGGCTCCCACGCTTTCCCCGAGCTTCCCAGCTGGTCTCCATCAGGTTCCCGGGACGGGATATGGGGGCGAACTGGGGCTGGGGCGGAGAGGCTGGGAGGGTGGAGGGGAGGCCAGGAGAGAGGAGCGGACACATATGCTTTCTTCTCCTCTGATTTGAAATGGAATGAAAGTTTTTGCAGAGAGTGTGATCTGTGTATCAGATGGGGTTCCTGGTGTTGCCAGTCCGAACTCAGTGACCTTGGATGGGTCCCTTCTCGCACAAATGCCTTTGATGATTATGTGGCAATTACTTGCAAGCTGCAGGATATAGTACAGCTCGGTAAAGGAATCATGCCATGTTGTGTGTTGAGGATATTAATCCTCCTACCAAAAATCCTACTTGTAGAGGTTTCCTTCCAAGTCTTATGGGGCTATTATATTGTAATGCTAGTGTATCTATATTGAATTTATTACAATAATATTCAGGAGGCTGTAATATTGTTAAATCTATATCTAACGTTATTTTTCTTTTTCTTGGGTATAATATAACTCTAGAAATTATTGTTAAATCTGGGACCAATAGTGGAGCTGTAACTATGCCTGCCTTCCCGGGAGGTGGATTTAAATATCCTTTATGGTAATGGACTGTATACAGAGGGTACGTCTTGTTGTTATTATGGATTGCTCCTCTATATACTATTCTGGGGTCTGTTATTTTATAATCTGGCCAATGAGAAAATTTTAATGGTACATATATTACGAATTCCCAGTCCTGTGAAAATGAAGTGTTTGTTCCTTTTGGCATATGGGTTACCCAGTCTGTGATATACCATTCACTATATTCTGGATTTATAGTTAATGATGAGTGAAAATATGGTACCCCATAATGATTATAGATTATGGTATTTTCTTCTGTTTTATTTATCCATCGAAACCAATTTATTTTCTTAGTAATACCTGTCCTCTAATGTGCTGTAGCCCTGGTATATTTAAACTTTTCATCTAATGATAATCCTATTGCTACTTTGGAATGATTATTATTTCTATAAATTTGTATTGGGTTTTCTATAACAATTTTAGCTGGCACATATTTGAATACCCATAATAGGTAACCTCATGAGTAATTTCTTGTGTGGTTCCATATTTCATCTTAACTGTTGCATTCTTAATTTCTGCTTTGATATCCCATGGTATGGGATACACATCTGTTATAGATTCCCAATGGCATAATTGTATGTCTGCTCTTATGATCACTAGTTTATCTCTTGTGGTCATGCTTTTTCCTCTATCCCACAATCCAGATCTAAGATATGGGAGTGTGTCTTTTAATGTATGTGTGTGTGTGTGTGTGTGTATTTTATATAATATAATTATTCTGTCTTACACTATCGTTTTTGTCCACTTTGTTAAATCAATGCTTATGTGTGTTTCATTATGTGTGCTTTCTCCTGTTGAGCCCTCGATTATGTGAAGCTTTAGTAACTTCTCTGCTTTCACTGTTACATATGGCTAGCTTTCCTCTGGAGAATTTCTTATATAACTTGTTAAGTATATTGTGCTGGCTATTGATGTACTTTTCGCTATTACTGTGTATCATTAATATATACAAAGGCCTCAGTTATATTCATCTTAATATCTTGTATATTAGCTACACCTGTTGTCATATTGTGATGTTTTTCGATACAAGCCCATACCAAATCATGATGTGATGTCTCATTATGCTTATCCATTGTTATGGCCAAATAGCATCTATGGGTTGCAATTTTACAAATAAATCCTATAGATTCTTTGTATCTATTCATATGCCATGGTTGTGGAATTACAGATGTTAATACTAGTGGGAACCTCCAGTGTTCCACAGCTGTCTTTAAGAACTTTTTCCATGTTTCCCATTGCCGTTTTTCATTGCTTTCAATATATGGATACATATTTTGCAAAACTACTGTTTTACCATTAATTGTTATATTGTATGTTCTTGGTAATTTCTCCAAACTGTAGCCTACTGGTGTAATATTACTAAACCATGGTAGATTAGGAAGATCTGTTAGACACAGGAAATTTGCTGTTTTATTGTTAACCTGTGTGTTACTAATTTTTGACCATAGGCTGTTTGGGCATTTATTTCCATATGGTTTTGGTATTGTCATGGTTCCATATTTTACTAGATTTGGTTCTGCAAACATGTCCTTCCATATCTGTACTGGGGAGGGTGTTGTAGGTTTTGTTGTGGTGCTGTTATCCTATCTTCATAATTATTATCATAATTAGGATATTCATAATTTTGTTCATCAAATCCTTCTGATTTGTTTTGTTGTGCCAATAACCTACCAT